>NW_028254072.1:0-255863 GCF_964263255.1 Lissotriton vulgaris
GCGCACCCCCGGTCCTGCAAGTCATGAACCCCCACTGTCGTAATTTGACGGTGATCGGGTTAGCGTTAAGCTTTGCTACACAAATTCCCCTTATCTTGACCATGGTTGTCAGAAGCCATTTTGAATGTATCGGCGGCCATTTTATATGAATGCGTCGCCATGTGGCTAGCATGCCCGTTTGTCCTTCCTCTGTACCACTGACCACTCGAGTTTGCCCAGCAACAGGCTATTTTTAGTACTGGTCAAGCCCGCACATGCGCAGTTGAGCCCTTTAGGACCGTTGGATAGTCATCACTTAGGAATGTCCCTCCAAACTGACCAGTGGTGTTGTAACTCCTCCCATGAGTTGGCTGTGTTCCAAAGATAACCATATATGTACCTAAAACTCTGTAAATGTGTTCCGCCTACATTTTTATTGCTGTAAAACTGTATAAAAGAGGTCTCGCACCGATGTTCGGTGTGATACTTCTTGCATTACCGAAGGGTGCTGTAGGAATGTACCACCACCCCATGGGGTCTTAATAAAAAACTTGTCTTTTGCATTTTCAGTTTCCGTGCCAACATCTTTTCATGGTGTAGCGGGTTTTGCGGAATATGTAGGCCTGGAGAACCCAATACCACACCACCAGGATAACAAGGAGCTTCCCCGGAAGCAAGACATAGGGGACATTTTGGAGGAGATGATTACTATCATAGACCAGAGCCTGGACGAGGCGCAAGCCAAGGGAGTAATTTCCCCCGGGTGACTTCCTGGTGTCCTGGTGTCCTCTTCAACCCCGATCACCCGTCCCACCCCCAAGTCCTGTACTGCACCTTCCTACCCTCAGCAGGCTTTCCTTACTGTACTCTCTAGTCCTCATTTGGTTCCCTCAACTGTACCATCCAACCCTCACCCCCAACTGCACCCCATAATCCTCATCCCCAACTACAATCTCCAACCATCACCCTGGTCCTCAACTCCATCGTGCAACCCTCTCTCTGGGGGCACCCTCCAACCCGGGCACCTTACTGAGTCATCCAACTTCTTCCTTCTTCCTCCAACACCCCACTTGCACCTCACCACCAGAGTCCTGGCTCTCCCACCCATCCTGCATCCCAATATCAACCAGAACATGGGTAAACTGCAGGTATATTGGCATGCTCAAATCTATAAAAAACAATAGAGTAAAGGGGGGCCTAAGGGAGTTTAAAGACCACGCAGAGACACATTCCCTAAATAAACATGCGAAACACAAAAGTGTCAAAGGGTCTAAATTAGAAATCTATGTGTGACACATTAAACTGGTACTGTCTGTAACAACCCACTTAAAAGAAAAGACATAGAAAAGTGTCCTGTGATCCCTATAAGACCTATCAGGATACCCATCAGTCACCACTCGGAACCGCCCTTCATCATTTGGGATTCCTGTAAACCATCTACTTGGACCACTGCCGGTAAGTGTGGAAGGTCAGATCTCATAACCTCCTAAAATCCTGGCAGTGACCAGTGTGGTTAAAATGTCAATAATGCCAGTTGGTAGGTAAAGGGGTGACTGATTTGCAGTGCTTGTGAAAAAGAAAAGTGAGTGATAGTGAAAATAAAATTGGGTGAGGGAGCAAGAATGAAAGTTTATTCTGTCTTTTGCTCTCTCCACCAATATTAAAAGAGCAGCAAAGGTAGAAATAGCTACCAAGATGTAGAAAAAAATGTAGCCACAAAAACGAAAATTCTAATCCTTGAAGATGTCATATTTTTAATGACAATTTTCTTTCTTGATTTTTTCTCTCTTGAGTACATTACATCATGTACATATGTTCGTCACAGCATCATATTCAGTCAATCCCAATGCATTTTGGTATAGAGATACCTTTGTCAGGGGAATACTGAACAACTGAGTCGGTTGCGTGCCACTCTATGCAAAATATTGAGTTCCTGTCTGTCGGGCCCACTGTCTTTAAGTGTCCCGTCTGCTCTGTATCTTCGTTTGCACTCGCCGCTAATTCTTATGAACTCTGACTTCACCAAATCCAACCGGCCTCTCTCCATCTCACGGAGCAAAGGTAGACTTAACAAATATCTACCTAGATGTAGAAAATGGTCGACATGTTTCAGCAATTTGAAAGGACCAACGAGTCCATTTCTTTCATCAGGACCGGGATATTAAATAGTGCTACTGCAAGGATAAAGTGAAATGATAAAAGTGACTACATAATTAACACGACACGGAAACAGATCACCTGAGTTCCTAGGTGTAGTCTTTGCTTGCAGTTGTTTTGTATGTCACTAGTGGGAAGAAAAAAGGCACAGACAGACAACAGTGAAATAACCACATACATATAGATATGTCATTAATACTCATTTAACTCAAACATGATTGTTTGATAGAACAACACATTGGTTCTCAAATTTTCAGGCATGAAGGCACTTAGATGTAGTTCCTGCATGTGATAGAATGTACTTCGTCTTACCCTTATTGTCGAAGTTGAGGGCCCCACCCCGTCTGGCAACGGCACAGGGAACGAGGGAAGCACCGCTCTATTCATAAAAAGGAAGCAAGAACAAGGATATGTAATTGCTTTCTGTCAACTGAAAAATAGCAAACACCAGTATTTAAAAAGATGTGTGATACAGAATACTTCTGCTTCTCGAAGGTATATGAGAAGCAAACAAGGAGTTTAAAAGATTCTTTTGATGACCGCGTAAAAGAATCATGGCTGGTTTCATCAAGTCATGGGAGCAGAGTGTCATTAGGACTAGACAGCCACTCTGGAAATCACCTACATATCTGTCTTATAGCGTCTATGCCAAAGAGGTGTAAGAAGCATGTAAGGCACTGCTTTGCCGTTCTACACCTCGAGTCTCAAAACCCCCGTATAAAACCATGGTCGCATTATGTGAGTAAAGAGAATACGATTATATTAAACAGCAAATATGAGCTTTTCTCGTACTCCGTTATCGCGTCAGTTTTTAACTAGACCTCACAGAAGTCTTAAGCAGAGTTCAGATGTATCGTAAAATTCACCCTTGCGAAAGAAATATACTGGCGAAAAAAGCTCTAGTGTATCTCACCTCTCCGTCGGTACCTCTTCGCCGTCTTCCGAGCCGGTTGGGGAGGTGCCTGAGCGGAGTGTGAACCGCGGTTAAAAGCAATTTGTTAATTGGTCCTAACCCGGGCATGTGATCAGACCGTGCGGTTGAAAGTTTAATGCCTATTCGGCCAGTTGTGGATCAGGTGATCTCCGGAGCCGCCTCAGTGTGGTGTAGAGTAAATATATGTTCTCTGACGTATCTCTTGCAGTCGTGCCGAGGCAAATTGGTGTCTGAAAACTGAAAAAAGACTCATTCAGATGTTTAAACACACACAATACTTCTACCATTTCCTCTATTGTTTGCAAGACAACTATATGTCGTATATCTTGTAAACTAAGAAAAGGAAGAGTTTTAACTGTTTAATTTTTTTATAATCACGAATTGTGAAGGCTTAGTTGATGGTCAAAAAAGTTATATATTAAAATCTGCTGACTACGAAAATATAATTCTACGTCCTCACATTGCTTGGTGTTTCATGCTCTTCCACTCTTTAATAAATGTATAGTCTCCTATGACCCTGAGGGCAATGGGTTTCAACGGTAACTTGTTAAAAACAGGGGTTTCCCAGAGACCAAGGAAATTGCATGTATATCATGGAACATCCTGGGGAATTTACATTCTTTACTGAGTATAGAAACAATAAAAATCTCTTATGGGACATTTCTGCATATAAGATGTCATCTAATCTAGGAATTTTCATAGGGGGAACCTACTATGTCAGTTGTGAGACCCCCTCAATAAAGCTGTAAATTGAAACAGTCACTTGTAACACCTCCAAAAGAGAGTGTGGCAGGAAATAGTTACACGGTA
This sequence comes from Lissotriton vulgaris, assembly GCF_964263255.1. NCBI lineage: Eukaryota > Metazoa > Chordata > Amphibia > Caudata > Salamandridae > Lissotriton > Lissotriton vulgaris. Next base: position 3,881 of record NW_028254072.1, read on the forward strand.
GACCAAGGTATGTCATCATTTTACCACCCTTGTTTGTCCCCAGCTTGAACACCCATTTCTGTGTAAAAGAAAATTAGAGTGGTCCGTGACATGGGGAGGGATGTAGGGCTGCTCAAGGACAGTCCAAACAAATGCAGTGGGGGCATGTTGTTTTTCCAAAAAATGATTAGTAAGTTTGGTTGCCTGCCTTTTACAACGAATAGTACTCTTATGTTCGGAAATTCGAATTTTTACTTTCGGAGTTGTCATCCCAAAGTATTTCAAGCCGCATGGGCAGGTTATGAGATAGATCAACTTATCGCTGTTACAGTTGGTAAATTTGATTTGTTTCCATGGTCTATTTGTACCTATGTCAATCTCGGCGGACTTGGTGGTTTGTGGGCAAGCTGGGCACGATCCACAGGGAAGGTGCCCTACTACCGGTGGAAGATGCCAAATGGTGCCAAGAGCCCTTGGCATTTTAATGTGTGGTCTGGTATGGACAATACGGTCCCTCAAAATAGGACCTCTCTTGAAAGAAAATAGTGGTGCTGCGATAGTTTCTTGTCCTGAATTCAAAATGGGCCAGTGTTTTTTTTACTATTTTCTGAATTTTATTGGACAAAGTCCCAAAGATGCTGACACAAGTCAGTCTGTCAGATGTAGCCTTAGGGACCGACGGCTCCAAAAGGGCCAGTCTATTGTTATTCTTGGCCCGCTTCATTGATTTTCGTACCAATTTGGGTGGGTATTTCCTACAGTGAAGCTGATTTTGCAAGGCTACTGTATGTGTCTTATAGCCTTCTTTGGTTGAACAATTCCTCTGTTCCCTCAGGAACTGCCCATAGGGTAGATTCTCTCCGAGGGATTTAGGGTGATGACTATCAAAACAGAGTAGGGAATTTTTCGCCATCAGCTTTCTGTAGAGTTCTGATTGGAGCCCTTCCGGAGTGGTGAAAATCATAAGATCCAGGAAAGCAATTTTGGTTTTGCTGGCCACCACAGTGAAACGAAGAAAGTTATTCCTGCTATTTAACCAGATCTGGAACGCCAAAAGATCTTCATACGTCCCTCGCCATATCACTAGTATATCATCGATATACCTTTTCCACATTTTAATGGAGGTGATGTAGGGGTTATCATTAGTGAGGACATGCTCTTGCTCAAAGTGATGTACGTAGAGGTTTGCCAAGCTGGGGGCAAAAAATACTCCCCATGCTGGTACCTGATGTTTGCAGATAAACTGTGTCTTTAAATTTAAAGAAGTTTTGTTTCATGGCTAAGGTGGCACAAGCCATGATGAAGCTGACTTGTGTGATGCTGTCTAGGTCCCGGGCCATCAAGAGAGAAGAAATAACTTCTAATATTTCGTCTTGAGGTATCGACGTATAGAGTGATTCCATGTCAAATGAGACAAGATGGTCACTGTCTGCATCGAATTCCATGTCCGGGAGAAGACGTAGCATGTCCGTCGTGTCTTTTCGGTATGTAGGCATTTCTTGCACCATGGGGCGCAGGAAATGATCAAAGAAGGTGGAGAGTGGTTCCAAACTGGATCCAATGCCCAAGAATATTGGGCGGCCTGGAGGTGGCCTTTGTTCTTTATGCACCTTCGGAAGACAGTAAAAGTAGGGCATTACTGGGTGCTCCGTACAAAGGAAGGCAGTTTCTTGACAAGTAACCCATCCCTCTGATAAGCCTTCCTCCACCATCTCATGGATCTTTTTACGCATATCGGCGGTTGGATCTTGAGTGAGGGGGCAATATGCTTGTCTGTTGTTAAGTTGTCGTAAGCATTCAGAATGATAGTCTCCTGTGTCCAAAAGGACAATCGCACCCCCCTTGTCCGCTGGTTTGATGGTGAGTTCAGCATTGGAAGCAAGGGATTTTAATGCTTCTTGTTCGTCTTTGGAAAAATTACAGAAGGTTCTGTCTCTGTTGAAAACACGGTTTCAATATCTTTCTCTATAGCTTGGTCAAAAGCAAGAACTTGCACAGGAACCAAATGGGATCCAGGATTAAACGTTGATTTTTTCTTTAGACCGGTGTTGATGTTCTCTGGGTCTGTATCTCTCTGGTTAGATTTTGAAAAGAAGAATTGCAAGCGAATCTTCCGGAAGAATTTAGGCATCTCTATATTGGTTTCAAAGTGGTCATTTTTAAAAGTGGGCCCAAAGCCCAAACCTCTATTGAGGGCTTTGTCTTCCATAGGGGTGACGGTATGTGAGCTCAAGTTGATGACGAGCCCGCCTCCGTGTTCACTTGGGCTGGTCCCGATGTTTTGTTCTTCGTCGTTGTACTCCTCAAGTTCCTCGTTGAGGTAGACGTAGGACTGAAATGGACTTGGGGCTGTGGGCCTCTTCTCTGTCCTCGAGATCTGCCCCGGCCAAACCCTAAAAAGGCGGCTGACCTCCAAAAGTACCTGAAAATTGGGGTGGTGGAAATGGTCCCATTTGTTAGGGAAAGGGCCCCATCTGTTGTGGAAACATAGATCCTCCAAATTGCCAAGGGGCTGGTTGCCACCATGACTGATTTTGGTTCTGATTGCCCCTCCAGTTTCTTTGGTATCATTTCCCACAAGTTCTTTGTTGGGGATTACTTTGATTAGAGGAGTCCGAATCACTAGAGTTGTCCTCGGAGGTAGATGATTCATATGATGACCCGATCCTAAGACCCTTGCTATTAAAGTCTGGGGGTACATAGGAATCGCTTGTATAGGGATACACCTTCTCAAAACTAAATTTGTCGAGATCCTTCTGGAATTTTTCCATCTTTGTAAACAGAGTTAAGTCTTTAAAATCTTGATTGCTTTTGTTTGTTTCATCTTGATTCTGTTTAAAGAGTTTACTCGTTATGGTTGTTTTGATTTGGAATTCAAGAACCTGTATCTCAATTAGGATTGCATCCGCTATCCATTGTGAAGTCTGTATGATTAAAATCAACCAGTCTCTGGTACACCTCCAAGCAATGAGGGACCAGTTTTTCAAAAATTCCTTATCCTTTAGGAATAGTCTCGGGGCATTGGTCACAATCAAACCAGAGGGAGCACAATTTTTCCTTAAATATTGAGCCATTATGGCTCCATGTTACGTGGTGCGGGATTGCGATTTTTTAGGGCCCAAAACCTTTCATCTTCGTTGTTACTGATGACTACAGGTATGGAGTCTAAGAGATTCGGGTGAGATTCGGGAGTCTAAGAGATTCGGGTGATCATTGAGAACCCGCTGTTGGTCATCTTCGTCAAATGCTAACCCATGATTTTCTGCCATGGTATCGGTATCTTAATTGTGACTAGGTGCGTACTATATCAGAAGACACAGTAAAGAGCGTTGGAGTCCTACCTTGTGTAGGACTAAACAAATTTGACTTGTTATGATATGAGAGAGGCCCGCACCTCAGCAGCTGCTCTAGAACATAAAAAACACTAGAGTAAAGGGGGGCCTAAGGGAGTTTAAACATGTGAAACACAAAAGTGTCAAAGGGTCTAAATTAGAAATCTATGTGTGACACATTAAACTGGTACTGTCTGTAACAACCCACTTAAAAGAAAAGACATAGAAAAGTGTCCTGTGATCCCTATAAGACCTATCAGGATACCCATCAGTCACCACTCGGAACCGCCCTTCATCATTTGGAATTCCTGTAAACCATCTACTTGGACCACTGCCGGTAAGTGTAGAATGTCAGATCTCATAACCTCCTAAAAACCTGGCAGTGACCAGTGTGGTTAAAATGTCAATAATCTAACAAACAGATACTGTTTGAGAGTGGCGCACTATTCACATGCCCCCGTGGGGTGCTACTGTTAAACACAGCTTTATGTCTTCACAATCTATACAAAAATATACAAAAATAAACCAGATTTTCTTTTCCAAACTCAGTGTCCATGAAACAATCTGTTGTAGCCACAAAAACGAAAATTCAAATCCTTGAAGATGCCATATTTTTAATGACAATTTTCTTTCTTGATTTTTTCTCTCTTGAGTACATTACATCATGTACATATGTTCGTCACAGCATCATATTCATTCAATCCCAATGCATTTCGGTATAGAGATACCTTCGTCAGGGGAATACTGAACAACTGAGTCGGTTGCGGGCCACTCTATGCAAAATATTGAGTTCCTGTCTGTCGAGCCCACTGTCTTTCAGTGTCCCGTCTGCTCTGTATCTTCGTTTGCACTCGCTGCTAATTCTTATGAACTCTGACTTCACCAAATCCAACCGGCCTCTCTCCGTCTCACGGAGCAAAGGTAGACTTAACAAATATCTACCTAGATATAGAAAATGGTCAACATGTTTCAGCAATTTGAAAGGACCAACAAGTCCATTGCTTTCATCAGGACCGGGATATTAAATAGTGCTACTGCAAGGATAAAGTGAAATGATAAAAGTGACTACATAATTAAAACGACACGGAAACAGATCACCTGAGTTCCTAGGTGTAGTCTTTGCTTGCAGTTGTTTTGTATGTCAATAGTGGGAAGAAAAAAGGCACAGACAGACAACAGTGAAATAACCACATACATATAGATATAGTCACATGTCATTAATACACATTTAACTCAAACATGATTGTTTGATAGAACAACACATTGGTTCTCAAATTTTCAGGCATGAAGGCACTTAGATGTAGTTCCTGCATGTGATAGAATGTACTTCGTCTTACCCTTATTGTCGAAGTTGAGGGCTCCACCCCGCCTGGCAACGGCTCAGGGAACGAGGGAAGCACCGCTCTATTCATAAAAAGGAAGCAAGAACAAGGATATCTAATTGCGTTCTGTCAACTGAAAAATAGAAAACACCAGTATTTAAAAAGATGTGTGATACAGAATACTTCTGCTTCTCGAAGGTATATGAGAAGCAAACAAGGAGTTTAGAAGATTCTTTTGATGACCGCGTAAAAGAATCATGGCTGGTTTCATCAAGTCATGGGAGCAGAGTGTCATTATGACTAGACAGCCGCTCTGGAAATCACCTACATATCTGTCTTAACGCGTCTATGCCAAAGGGGTGTAAGAAGCATGTAAGGCACTGCTTTGCCGTTCTACACCTCGAGTCTCAAAACCCCCGTATAAAACCATGGTCGCATTATGTGAGTAAAGAGAATACGATTATATTAAACTGCAAATATGAGCTTTTCCCGTACTCCGTTATCGCGTCAGTTTTTAACTAGACCTCACAGAAGTCTTAAACAGAGTTCAGATGTATCCTAAAATTTACCTTTGCGAAAGAAATATACTGGCGAAAAAAGCTCTAGTGCATCTCACCTCTCCGTCGGTACCTCTTCGCCGTCTTCCGAGCCGGTTGGGGAGGTGCCTGAGCGGAGTGTGAACCGCGGTTAAAAGCAATTTGTTAATTGGTCCTAACCCGGGCATGTGATCGGACCGTGTGGTTGAAAGTTTAATGCCTATTGGGCCAGTTGGGGATCAGGTGATCTCCGCAGCCGCCTCAGTGTGGTGCAGAGTAAATATATGTTCTCTGACGTATCTCTTGCAGTCGTGCCGAGGCAAATTGGTGTCTGAAAACTGAAAAAAGACTCATTCAGATGTTTAATCACACACAATACTTCTACCATTTTCTCTATTGTTTGCAAGACAACTATATGTCGTATATCTTGTAAACTAAGAAAAGGAAGAGTTTTAACTGTTTAATTTTTTTATAATCACGAATTGTGAAGGCTTAGTTGATGGTCAAAAAAGTTATATATTAAAATCTGCTGACTACGAAAATATAATTCTACGTCCTCATATTGCTTGGTGTTTCATGCTCTTCCACTCTTTAATAAATGTATAGTCTCCTATGACCCTGAGGGCAATGGGTTTCAACGGTAACTTGTTAAAAACAGGGGGTTCCCAGAGACCAAGGAAATTGCATGTATATCATGGAACATCCTAGGGAGTTTACATTCTTTACTGAGTATAGAAACAATAAAAATCTCTTATGGGACATTTCTGCATATAAGATGTCATCTAATCTAGGAATTTTCATAGGGGGAACCTACTATGTCAGTTGTGAGACCCCCTCGATAAAGCTGTAAATTGAAACAGTCACTTGTAACACCTCCAAAAGAGAGTGTGGCAGGAAATAGTTACACGGTAGACCAAGGTATGTCATCATTTTACCACCCTTGTTTGTCCCCAGCTTGAACACCCATTTCTGTGTAAAAGAAAATTAGAGTGGTCCGTGACATGGGGAGGGATGTAGGGCTGCTCAAGGACAGTCCAAACAAATGCAGTGGGGGCATGTTGTTTTTCCAAAAAATGATTAGTAAGTTTGGTTGCCTGCCTTTTACAACGAATAGTACTCTTATGTTCGGAAATTCGAATTTTTACTTTCGGAGTTGTCATCCCAAAGTATTTCAAGCCGCATGGGCAGGTTATGAGATAGATCAACTTATCGCTGTTACAGTTGGTAAATTTGATTTGTTTCCATGGTCTATTTGTACCTATGTCAATCTCGGCGGACTTGGTGGTTTGTGGGCAAGCTGGGCACGATCCACAGGGAAGGTGCCCTACTACCGGTGGAAGATGCCAAATGGTGCCAAGAGCCCTTGGCATTTTAATGTGTGGTCTGGTATGGACAATACGGTCCCTCAAAATAGGACCTCTCTTGAAAGAAAATAGTGGTGCTGCGATAGTTTCTTGTCCTGAATTCAAAATGGGCCAGTGTTTTTTTTACTATTTTCTGAATTTTATTGGACAAAGTCCCAAAGATGCTGACACAAGTCAGTCTGTTAGATGTAGCCTTAGGGACCGACGGCTCCAAAAGGGCCAGTCTATTGTTATTCTTGGCCCGCTTCATTGATTTTCGTACCAATTTGGGTGGGTATTTCCTACAGTGAAGCTGATTTTGCAAGGCTACTGTATGTGTCTTATAGCCTTCTTTGGTTGAACAATTCCTCTGTTCCCTCAGGAACTGCCCATAGGGTAGATTCTCTCCGAGGGATTTAGGGTGATGACTATCAAAACAGAGTAGGGAATTTTTCGCCATCAGCTTTCTGTAGAGTTCTGATTGGAGCCCTTCCGGAGTGGTGAAAATCATAAGATCCAGGAAAGCAATTTTGGTTTTGCTGGCCACCACAGTGAAACGAAGAAAGTTATTCCTGCTATTTAACCAGATCTGGAACGTCAAAAGATCTTCATACGTCCCTCGCCATATCACTAGTATATCATCGATATACCTTTTCCACATTTTAATGGAGGTGATGTAGGGGTTATCATTAGTGAGGACATGCTCTTGCTCAAAGTGATGTACGTAGAGGTTTGCCAAGCTGGGGGCAAAAAATACTCCCCATGCTGGTACCTGATGTTTGCAGATAAACTGTGTCTTTAAATTTAAAGAAGTTTTGTTTCATGGCTAAGGTGGCACAAGCCATGATGAAGCTGACTTGTGTGATGCTGTCTAGGTCCCGGGCCATCAAGAGAGAAGAAATAACTTCTAATATTTCGTCTTGAGGTATCGACGTATAGAGTGATTCCACGTCAAATGAGACAAGATGGTCACTGTCTGCATCGAATTCCATGTCCGGGAGAAGACGTAGCATGTCCGTCGTGTCTTTTCGGTATGTAGGCATTTCTTGTACCATGGGGTGCAGGAAATGATCAAAGAAGGTGGAGAGTGGTTCCAAACTGGATCCAATGCCCAAGAATATTGGGCGGCCTGGAGGTGGCCTTTGTTCTTTATGCACCTTCGGAAGACAGTAAAAGTAGGGCATTACTGGGTGCTCCGTACAAAGGAAGGCAGTTTCTTGACAAGTAACCCATCCCTCTGATAAGCCTTCCTCCACCATCTCATGGATCTTTTTACGCATATCGGCGGTTGGATCTTGAGTGAGGGGGCAATATGCTTGTCTGTTGTTAAGTTGTCGTAAGCATTCAGAATGATAGTCTCCTGTGTCCAAAAGGACAATCGCACCCCCCTTGTCCGCTGGTTTGATGGTGAGTTCAGCATTGGAAGCAAGGGATTTTAATGCTTCTTGTTCGTCTTTGGAAAAATTACAGAAGGTTCTGTCTCTGTTGAAAACACGGTTTCAATATCTTTCTCTATAGCTTGGTCAAAAGCAAGAACTTGCACAGGAACCAAATGGGATCCAGGATTAAACGTTGATTTTTTCTTTAGACCGGTGTTGATGTTCTCTGGGTCTGTATCTCTCTGGTTAGATTTTGAAAAGAAGAATTGCAAGCGAATCTTCCGGAAGAATTTAGGCATCTCTATATTGGTTTCAAAGTGGTCATTTTTAAAAGTGGGCCCAAAGCCCAAACCTCTATTGAGGGCTTTGTCTTCCATAGGGGTGACGGTATGTGAGCTCAAGTTGATGACGAGCCCGCCTCCGTGTTCACTTGGGCTGGTCCCGATGTTTTGTTCTTCGTCGTTGTACTCCTCAAGTTCCTCGTTGAGGTAGACGTAGGACTGAAATGGACTTGGGGCTGTGGGCCTCTTCTCTGTCCTCGAGATCTGCCCCGGCCAAACCCTAAAAAGGCGGCTGACCTCCAAAAGTACCTGAAAATTGGGGTGGTGGAAATGGTCCCATTTGTTAGGGAAAGGGCCCCATCTGTTGTGGAAACATAGATCCTCCAAATTGCCAAGGGGCTGGTTGCCACCATGACTGATTTTGGTTCTGATTGCCCCTCCAGTTTCTTTGGTATCATTTCCCACAAGTTCTTTGTTGGGGATTACTTTGATTAGAGGAGTCCGAATCACTAGAGTTGTCCTCGGAGGTAGATGATTCATATGATGACCCGATCCTAAGACCCTTGCTATTAAAGTCTGGGGGTACATAGGAATCGCTTGTATAGGGATACACCTTCTCAAAACTAAATTTGTCGAGATCCTTCTGGAATTTTTCCATCTTTGTAAACAGAGTTAAGTCTTGAAAATCTTGATTGCTTTTGTTTGTTTCATCTTGATTCTGTTTAAAGAGTTTACTCGTTATGGTTGTTTTGATTTGGAATTCAAGAACCTGTATCTCAATTAGGATTGCATCCGCTATCCATTGTGAAGTCTGTATGATTAAAATCAACCAGTCTCTGGTACACCTCCAAGCAATGAGGGACCAGTTTTTCAAAAATTCCTTATCCTTTAGGAATAGTCTCGGGGCATTGGTCACAATCAAACCAGAGGGAGCACAATTTTTCCTTAAATATTGAGCCATTATGGCTCCATGTTACGTGGTGCGGGATTGCGATTTTTTAGGGCCCAAAACCTTTCATCTTCGTTGTTACTGATGACTACAGGTATGGAGTCTAAGAGATTCGGGTGAGATTCGGGAGTCTAAGAGATTCGGGTGATCATTGAGAACCCGCTGTTGGTCATCTTCGTCAAATGCTAACCCATGATTTTCTGCCATGGTATCGGTATCTTAATTGTGACTAGGTGCGTACTATATCAGAAGACACAGTAAAGAGCGTTGGAGTCCTACCTTGTGTAGGACTAAACAAATTTGACTTGTTATGATATGAGAGAGGCCCGCACCTCAGCAGCTGCTCTAGAACATAAAAAACACTAGAGTAAAGGGGGGCCTAAGGGAGTTTAAACATGTGAAACACAAAAGTGTCAAAGGGTCTAAATTAGAAATCTATGTGTGACACATTAAACTGGTACTGTCTGTAACAACCCACTTAAAAGAAAAGACATAGAAAAGTGTCCTGTGATCCCTATAAGACCTATCAGGATACCCATCAGTCACCACTCGGAACCGCCCTTCATCATTTGGGATTCCTGTAAACCATCTACTTGGACCACTGCCGGTAAGTGTAGAATGTCAGATCTCATAACCTCCTAAAAACCTGGCAGTGACCAGTGTGGTTAAAATGTCAATAATCTAACAAACAGATACTGTTTGAGAGTGGCACACTATTCACATGCCCCCGTGGGGTGCTACTGTTAAACACAGCTTTATGTCTTCACAATCTATACAAAAATATACAAAAATAAACCAGATTTTCTTTTCCAAACTCAGTGTCCATGAAACAATCTGTTGTAGCCACAAAAACGAAAATTCAAATCCTTGAAGATGTCATATTTTTAATGACAATTTTCTTTCTTGATTTTTTCTCTCTTGAGTACATTACATCATGTACATATGTTCGTCACAGCATCATATTCAGTCAATCCCAATGCATTTCGGTATAGACATACCTTCGTCAGGGGAATACTGAACAACTGAGTCGGTTGCGGGCCACTCTATGCAAAATATTGAGTTCCTGTCTGTCGAGCCCACTGTCTTTCAGTGTCCCGTCTGCTCTGTATCTTCGTTTGCACTCGCTGCTAATTCTTATGAACTCTGACTTCACCAAATCCAACCGGCCTCTCTCCGTCTCACGGAGCAAAGGTAGACTTAACAAATATCTACCTAGATATAGAAAATGGTCAACATGTTTCAGCAATTTGAAAGGACCAACAAGTCCATTGCTTTCATCAGGACCGGGATATTAAATAGTGCTACTGCAAGGATAAAGTGAAATGATAAAAGTGACTACATAATTAAAACGACACGGAAACAGATCACCTGAGTTCCTAGGTGTAGTCTTTGCTTGCAGTTGTTTTGTATGTCAATAGTGGGAAGAAAAAAGGCACAGACAGACAACAGTGAAATAACCACATACATATAGATATAGTCACATGTCATTAATACACATTTAACTCAAACATGATTGTTTGATAGAACAACACATTGGTTCTCAAATTTTCAGGCATGAAGGCACTTAGATGTAGTTCCTGCATGTGATAGAATGTACTTCGTCTTACCCTTATTGTCGAAGTTGAGGGCTCCACCCCGCCTGGCAACGGCTCAGGGAACGAGGGAAGCACCGCTCTATTCATAAAAAGGAAGCAAGAACAAGGATATCTAATTGCGTTCTGTCAACTGAAAAATAGAAAACACCAGTATTTAAAAAGATGTGTGATACAGAATACTTCTGCTTCTCGAAGGTATATGAGAAGCAAACAAGGAGTTTAGAAGATTCTTTTGATGACCGCGTAAAAGAATCATGGCTGGTTTCATCAAGTCATGGGAGCAGAGTGTCATTATGACTAGACAGCCGCTCTGGAAATCACCTACATATCTGTCTTAACGCGTCTATGCCAAAGGGGTGTAAGAAGCATGTAAGGCACTGCTTTGCCGTTCTACACCTCGAGTCTCAAAACCCCCGTATAAAACCATGGTCGCATTATGTGAGTAAAGAGAATACGATTATATTAAACTGCAAATATGAGCTTTTCCCGTACTCCGTTATCGCGTCAGTTTTTAACTAGACCTCACAGAAGTCTTAAACAGAGTTCAGATGTATCCTAAAATTTACCTTTGCGAAAGAAATATACTGGCGAAAAAAGCTCTAGTGCATCTCACCTCTCCGTCGGTACCTCTTCGCCGTCTTCCGAGCCGGTTGGGGAGGTGCCTGAGCGGAGTGTGAACCGCGGTTAAAAGCAATTTGTTAATTGGTCCTAACCCGGGCATGTGATCGGACCGTGCGGTTGAAAGTTTAATGCCTATTGGGCCAGTTGGGGATCAGGTGATCTCCGCAGCCGCCTCAGTGTGGTGCAGAGTAAATATATGTTCTCTGACGTATCTCTTGCAGTCGTGCCGAGGCAAATTGGTGTCTGAAAACTGAAAAAAGACTCATTCAGATGTTTAATCACACACGATACTTCTACCATTTTCTCTATTGTTTGCAAGACAACTATATGTCGTATATCTTGTAAACTAAGAAAAGGAAGAGTTTTAACTGTTTAATTTTTTTATAATCACGAATTGTGAAGGCTTAGTTGATGGTCAAAAAAGTTATATATTAAAATCTGCTGACTACGAAAATATAATTCTACGTCCTCACATTGCTTGGTGTTTCATGCTCTTCCACTCTTTAATAAATGTATAGTGTCCTATGACCCTGAGGGCAATGGGTTTCAACGGTAACTTGTTAAAAACAGGGGTTTCCCAGAGACCAAGGAAATTGCATGTATATCATGGAACATCCTAGGGAGTTTACATTCTTTACTGAGTATAGAAACAATAAAAATCTCTTATGGGACATTTCTGCATATAAGATGTCATCTAATCTAGGAATTTTCATAGGGGGAACCTACTATGTCAGTTGTGAGACCCCCTCAATAAAGCTGTAAATTGAAACAGTCACTTGTAACACCTCCAAAAGAGAGTGTGGCAGGAAATAGTTACACGGTAGACCAAGGTATGTCATCATTTAAACCACCCTTGTTTGTCCCCAGCTTGAACACCCATTTCTGTGTAAAAGAAAATTAGAGTGGTCCGTGACATGGGAAGGGATGTAGGGCTGCTCAAGGACAGTCCAAACAAATGCAGTGGGGGCATGTTGTTTTTCCAAAAAATGATTAGTAAGTTTGGTTGCCTGCCTTTTACAACGAATAGTACTCTTATGTTCGGAAATTCGAATTTTTACTTTCGGAGTTGTCATCCCAAAGTATTTCAAGCCGCATGGGCAGGTTATGAGATAGATCAACTTATCGCTGTTACAGTTGGTAAATTTGATTTGTTTCCATGGTCTATTTGTACCTATGTCAATCTCGGCGGACTTGGTGGTTTGTGGGCAAGCTGGGCACGATCCACAGGGAAGGTGCCCTACTACCGGTGGAAGATGCCAAATGGTGCCAGGAGCCCTTGGCATTTTAATGTGTGGTCTGGTATGGACAATACGGTCCCTCAAAATAGGACCTCTCTTGAAAGAAAATAGTGGTGCTGCGATAGTTTCTTGTCCTGAATTCAAAATGGGCCAGTGTTTTTTTTTACTATTTTCTGAATTTTATTGGACAAAGTCCCAAAGATGCTGACACAAGTCAGTCTGTCAGATGTAGCCTTAGGGACCGACGGCTCCAAAAGGGCCAGTCTATTGTTATTCTTGGCCCGCTTCATTGATTTTCGTACCAATTTGGGTGGGTATTTCCTACAGTGAAGCTGATTTTGCAAGGCTACTGTATGTGTCTTATAGCCTTCTTTGGTTGAACAATTCCTCTGTTCCCTCAGGAACTGCCCATAGGGTAGATTCTCTCCGAGGGATTTAGGGTGATGACTATCAAAACAGAGTAGGGAATTTTTCGCCATCAGCTTTCTGTAGAGTTCTGATTGGAGCCCTTCCGGAGTGGTGAAAATCATAAGATCCAGGAAAGCAATTTTGGTTTTGCTGGCCACCACAGTGAAACGAAGAAAGTTATTCCTGCTATTTAACCAGATCTGGAACGCCAAAAGATCTTCATACGTCCCTTGCCATATCACTAGTATATCATCGATATACCTTTTCCACATTTTAATGGAGGTGATGTAGGGGTTATCATTAGTGAGGACATGCTCTTGCTCAAAGTGATGTACGTAGAGGTTTGCCAAGCTGGGGGCAAAAAATACTCCCCATGCTGGTACCTGATGTTTGCAGATAAACTGTGTCTTTAAATTTAAAGAAGTTTTGTTTCATGGCTAAGGTGGCACAAGCCATGATGAAGCTGACTTGTGTGATGCTGTCTAGGTCCCGGGCCATCAAGAGAGAAGAAATAACTTCTAATATTTCGTCTTGAGGTATCGACGTATAGAGTGATTCCACGTCAAATGAGACAAGATGGTCACTGTCTGCATCGAATTCCATGTCCGGGAGAAGACGTAGCATGTCCGTCGTGTCTTTTCGGTATGTAGGCATTTCTTGCACCATGGGGCGCAGGAAATGATCAAAGAAGGTGGAGAGTGGTTCTGAACTGGATCCAATGCCCAAGAATATTGGGCGGCCTGGAGGTGGCCTTTGTTCTTTATGCACCTTCGGAAGACAGTAAAAGTAGGGCATTACTGGGTGCTCCGTACAAAGGAAGGCAGTTTCTTGACAAGTAACCCATCCCTCTGATAAGCCTTCCTCCACCATCTCATGGATCTTTTTACGCATATCGGCGGTTGGATCTTGAGCGAGGGGGCAATATGCTTGTCTGTTGTTAAGTTGTCGTAAGCATTCAGAATGATAGTCTCCTGTGTCCAAAAGGACAATCGCACCCCCCTTGTCCGCTGGTTTGATGGTGAGTTCAGCATTGGAAGCAAGGGATTTTAATGCTTCTTGTTCGTCTTTGGAAAAATTACAGAAGGTTCTGTCTCTGTTGAAAACACGGTTTCAATATCTTTCTCTATAGCTTGGTCAAAAGCAAGAACTTGCACAGGAACCAAATGGGATCCAGGATTAAACGTTGATTTTTTCTTTAGACCGGTGTTGATGTTCTCTGGGTCTGTATCTCTCTGGTTAGATTTTGAAAAGAAGAATTGCAAGCGAATCTTCCGGAAGAATTTAGGCATCTCTATATTGGTTTCAAAGTGGTCATTTTTAAATGTGGGCCCAAAGCCCAAACCTCTATTGAGGGCTTTGTCTTCCATAGGGGTGACGGTATGTGAGCTCAAGTTGATGACGAGCCCGCCTCCGTGTTCACTTGGGCTGGTCCCGATGTTTTGATCTTCGTCGTTGTACTCCTCAAGTTCCTCGTTGAGGTAGACGTAGGACTGAAATGGACTTGGGGCTGTGGGCCTCTTCTCTGTCCTCGAGATCTGCCCCGGCCAAACCCTAAAAAGGCGGCTGACCTCCAAAAGTACCTGAAAATTGGGGTGGTGGAAATGGTCCCATTTGTTAGGGAAAGGGCCCCATCTGTTGTGGAAACACAGATCCTCCAAATTGCCAAGGGGCTGGTTGCCACCATGACTGATTTTGGTTCTGATTGCCCCTCCAGTTTCTTTGGTATAATTTCCCACAAGTTCTTTGTTGGGGATTACTTTGATTAGAGGAGTCCGAATTACTAGAGTTGTCCTCGGAGGTAGATGATTCATATGATGACCCGATCCTAAGACCCTTGCTATTAAAGTCTGGGGGTACATAGGAATCGCTTGTATAGGGATACACCTTCTCAAAACTAAATTTGTCAAGATCCTTCTTGAATTTTTCCATCTTTGTAAACAGAGTTAAGTCTTTAAAATCTTGATTGCTTTTGTTTGTTTCATCTCGATTCTGTTTAAAGAGTTTACTCGTTATGGTTGTTTTGATTTGGAATTCAAGAACCTGTATCTCAATTAGGATTGCATCCGCTATCCATTGTGAAGTCTGTATGATTAAAATCAACCAGTCTCTGGTACACCTCCAAGCAATGAGGGACCAGTTTTTCAAAAATTCCTTATCCTTTAGGAATAGTCTCGGGGCATTGGTCACAATCAAACCAGAGGGAGCACAATTTTTCCTTAAATATTGAGCCATTATGGCTCCATGTTACGTGGTGCGGGATTGCGATTTTTTAGGGCCCAAAACCTTTCATCTTCGTTGTTACTGATGACTACAGGTATGGAGTCTAAGAGATTCGGGTGAGATTCGGGAGTCTAAGAGATTCGGGTGATCATTGAGAACCCGCTGTTGGTCATCTTCGTCAAATGCTAACCCATGATTTTCTGCCATGGTATCGGTATCTTAATTGTGACTAGGTGCGTACTATATCAGAAGGCACAGTAAAGAGCGTTGGAGTCCTACCTTGTGTAGGACTAAACAAATTTGACTTGTTATGATATGAGAGAGGCCCGCACCTCAGCAGCTGCTCTAGAACATAAAAAACACTAGAGTAAAGGGGGGCCTAAGGGAGTTTAAACATGTGAAACACAAAAGTGTCAAAGGGTCTAAATTAGAAATCTATGTGTGACACATTAAACTGGTACTGTCTGTAACAACCCACTTAAAAGAAAAGACATAGAAAAGTGTCCTGTGATCCCTATAAGACCTATCAGGATACCTATCAGTCACCACTCGGAACAGCCCTTCATCATTTGGGATTCCTGTAAACCATCTACTTGGACCACTGCCGGTAAGTGTAGAAGGTCAGATCTCATAACCTCCTAAAAACCTGGCAGTGACCAGTGTGGTTAAAATGTCAATAATGCCAGTTGGTAGGTAAAGGGGTGACTGATTTGCAGTGCTTGTGAAAAAGAAAAGTGAGTGATAGTGAGTGATAGTGAAATTCAAATTGGGAGAGGGTGCAAGAATGAAAGTTTATTCTGTATTTTGCTCGCTCCACCAATATTAAAAGAGCAGCAAAGGTAGACTTAACAATTATCTACCAAGATGTAGAAAATGGTCGACATTTTTCAGCAATTTGAAAGGACCAACGAGTCCATTGCTTTCATCAGGACCGGGATATTAAATAGTGCTACTGCAAGGATAAAGTGAAATGATAAAAGTGACTACATAATTAACATACTGCGACACGGAAACAGATCACCTGAGTTCCTAGGTTTAGTCTTTGCTTGCAGTTGTTTTGTATGTCACTAGTGGGAAGAAAAAAAGGCACAGACAGACAACAGTAAAATAACCACATACATATAGATATAGTCACATGCCATTAATCCACATTTAACTCAAACATGATTGTTTGATAGAACAACACATACGGGACTCCCACCGAAAGAATTTAAAAAAATGATTTTTGGGACCCCCTTAGCAGGCCTAGGGGGTCAGGGTGTTTCTACCCTGACCCCTTTCCTTGTTTTTTTTAATAGTTTTTACCTTTTTCTTGTAATTTGGTTTGACCGAGTCACAAGATGGCTGCCAGCACTTCCTGGTTGGAACTGTTGGCAGCCAATCAGATCACAGGCTTGAGATCTGGAGGGTTCACGGATCCTCTGCTGCCATATAGTCATAACCACTAAACGGATTTACACCATTTAACAAAAAGAGTACTTTCTGTACCAAGAGCTACCTTTTTGCCAAATTTTGCGTAATTCTATTCAGCAGACCGGGCTGTAGCTGTGTCTAACGTTTCCAATGGAAATTAACATGGAGAAAACATGTTTTGGGACCACCCCTTTTCCTCGGCCCCCTGCTAGACCAATCACCCCGAAACATTCAACACAATAGCTGAAGTCAGTGGGCCATTGGTTTTGAAAATTTTGTGAAGATTCGTCAAACTACGCCAAAGATATTGGCTAAACCTTGGTTTTCTTCAGAACTGAAAGCCTTGAAACATGAGTGCAAAGTTCTGGAAGGGGCATGGCGCTCTAGTGATTATGGCCTTCCAGCAAAAAGATTACTTAGAGCAAAACAAAAAAGCTATTATACCATTATTGCAGCCGCAAAAAGTTGCTATATTTCTCTACACAACGATCAGGCCAACAACAATGCTAAAGAATTATTTTCAATTGTGCAAAGTTTTTTTTCTCCTAGCGCCCAAGCTCGAACTGCAGCAGTCTCAGTGACTTGGTGCAACACTCTTGCAAAATTCTTCCTGAATAAGATCTGTTCGATTCAAGCCAGCTTTACTTCACGGTCTCCTTGTCTGGCTGGCAGTCTGACACGCCTATTAATACTTTGTTAACTTGTGAGCCTATTGAGCTAGCCTGCTCGCTCAAAATTCTTAAATCTCTGAAGTCGGGCTCTCCGACTGATCCCCGTGCCGCTAGACTTTTGGCCGCGGTTGCGGATACGATCAACCCTGAAGCCAATAAAATTGTTAATATGTCTCTGCTGGAAGGTCATGTTCCAGCTTCTTGGAAGCAGGCACAAATTCTCCCCCTCCTTAAGAAGCCCTGCCTTGACCCTATGCTACCGGGAAACTATCGCCCTATATCACTGCTTAAAAGCCTGGCCAAGGTTTGTGAAACGGTTGTCACCAAGAAACTGACCAACTTTGTAGAGGTATCAGGTCTGTTACATCCGGCTCAATCGGGATTTCATGCCTCGTTCAGTACACAGCCTGCCTTGCTGGAGGTGACAGAAGCAATTTGCAGGTGTCTGGATGCTGGCGGAAGAGCGGCACTGGTTATGCTCAACTTGTTGGCGGCATTCAACACTGTACCTCACTCTTTGCTTCTGGATCGCCTTTCGGAGATTGGGATATCCGGCTCTGTCCGGCGTTGGGTCAAATCTTTTTTGGAAGACCGCTCTCAGCAGATCTGGCTCCCTCCTTGTGACTCGGCTCCTCAGCAGGTAGCTACTGGCGTGCCACAAGGGTCATCCCTTAGTCCCCTTCTTTTTAACATCTTTGTTATTCCGCTGATTTATTTAGCGAAGTCACTAGGGCCTAAGGTGGTGGCCAATGCTGATGATACCCAGCTCTTGTTTACCTGGGGAAGGGCAGAGGACTCAGTACTTGCAGCCCAACACTGTCTTTACTCGGTCTTTGGCTGGCTTGCTCAGGCACAGTTAAAATGTAATGAAGAGAAATTAGAGGTTCTCTTATATGGTGTTTTTCCAGCTAACTTTCGAGAGAGGTTATGGCCTCCTGGTTTCCCCATGCCTAATGCTATGGGCAATGCGGAAAAAAATCTGGGGGTCTGATTTAATGGCAATCTGACCTTCTCTACCCAGGTCAAAAAGCTGGCAGTGGCCTGCTTCGGTACACTAAAAGCCTTGAGGAAGTTCTTGCCTCTTCTTCCTAAACCTGCCAAAGAAACGGTTGTCCGTGCTTTGATTATGTCTTCAGTTGGATTATGCCAATGCGCTCTAAGCTGGCATTTCTGGCTACCTTCTTAACAAATAGGAGGTCGTGCAGAACTCGGCTGCTAGTCTCCTGCTGGGTATATCTCGCAGATGTAGTGTACATGCCCACTTGCGTTCTTTGCATTGGCTACCAGTGGAGGTGCGAATAAAATTCAAAACCCTGGTTGTTGCCCATAGGGCATTATATTCCTACCTCCAGAAGAGGTTTGTTTTTCTACAATCCTATGAGAAAGTTGTGGTCATCCTCTCAGCTCCTGATGCAGACCCCTAGATTCAAAGGCCAGAGGCTAGGTGGGAGTTCCTTTGTGCGCAAAGCTGCTTTGGCTTGTGTGGTAAATTCTAATTACCCATGCTTAATTTATGCGGTAAAGTTCAATAAGAATAACTCAGAAAAATAAGAGGCAAAATCCGTGATATTTGAGGTTTCTCAAAAAGGGTTTTATTCCTTAAAAAGGAATTGGGTATTTGGCTCGAGCCAAGGTGGCATACCATTCCGTCACCACATGGGTTCGGGAAGGGACTGACAGACAATACTTTATTGACAATTATTCATATATATAGTCAATGCATTACAGTAAAGGCATATGCAGAAGGCGTAACAGCTGAGAAGAGAGATAAGAATGCTCATACGTAACAGAAAAGGCGTTACAATAGGCGTGCATGAAGGCGTGTACTAGAAACGTCATTTAACATGATGTCACAAGTAGGTGGATCCATAAGAGAATCCTGCAGTGTCAGCAGAAATACATGGCAGAGATGCGCGCGCAGCAGCATGACGTGTGATTGACGTGTAACTGGAGGGTGAAGGGGACTTGACATTTAGCCCTACAAGTGGAGACGGAAGTCTGGGATGTCAGATCAACCTAATCCCAAATCGTATCTAATATCTCATGTTTAAGGAACTGTATTATCTGGAAGGAAAAGGTCTCTCGGACAGAGGCTATTCTATACTGACTGTGAGTGCGTGTATAAGCGTCTACGTGTCTGCATGAGATGCGAGGGGGCATGGGCCTACCATGGCAACAGGAGCTATGAATTACTTGCATGGAGACAGTAAGGCCGGGCCCTTTGCTCTGCAGCTGGGAGGATGTTTACTTGAACTACGAGACAGGAATGTATTTTCGAGGAGCGGAGCAGATAATTCGAAGGTTGAATACAGTCTTGGCAGGCAACAGGCTGAGCCAAGCGCCGTGAGCCGCGGAGGGAGTAAGGCAGAGGTCACGGGTACAGAGGCAGACCAGGCTGAGGCATTTCAGAGTCAGAAGGCAGGAAAAGGCTTGATGGCAGGATTCAGGGCCTACTTCGCCTGGGCTGAAAAACGTGTAAAGTATACCACAAAAAGACGTTGGCAAGGCATACTTAGAAACAGAATATTCAACCCGTTCATGGCGGATCTGAAAGAGGACATGTTAACGTTGGACGCAAATGTATTTGCGTCTTCATAGCTGGCACAGGAGGGAAGTTACATGCACTTCAGGCTGGTACATGGAGACGGTGGGGTACACGTTAGGGAACATTTCTTGACCATAGAATTTATATTTCCTCATTCCCTCCTTGTTCCCTACGGACCCTTCATGATATATCGATCCTCATGAATCGATCAATCTGTTCACGTACCATCATTTGCTCTTCTTTCTTCTTTTCGCGTTTTGAATGGGAACTTGAATGTGGAATGCATGATGTGGCGCACAAGCCGCAAATCGCTGGCCCACATTGTAGACATAGGCAGCAACTGAATACTATGAGAAGGGCAATGCCTAGGAAGGATAGGATCTTCCATCCCCAAGCGGTCAACGTTGTCCAGAACCAACCGGACCAAGTCCAGGTGCCTGGATTCTGGTGTATCAAACTGGCAATCTTATGAAGACGTGTTATAGCTTTATATACTGTTGGCGCGTTTTCTGGAATGAAAACACAGCAGCTCGACCCGATGACCTTACAAGCTCCACCCCTATCTGCTAGGATGACGTCAATGACAAGACGATTTTGAAGAACAACAACCCGCATCGCAGACTGCTCCTCTGTTAAGTTGCCTAGAGCGGAAGTAGTTTCATTCACTACGGCTTCGAGGGTTCTAGTTAATTTACGTATCAGTTTACTATTAAAGACAGCACCTAAGTAGGGAAAGAAGCCTTTATTGAAGTCTGTGTATTGCTCCCATGCCGTTTCAGTGTAATCGACAATCGGGAGATCCCTTCGGAGTCTATTGTTTACTAGATTGGTATTTCTGTGATAATCAGGAGGGGCTAGGAAAACAGGTGGTAAAAGGAATGCAATGTAACAGGTACCATCCCAATCTGGAGGTAAGCGTATGTATGCGGTATGGCCGCAAACAAAGTAGGAATGACGTGTAGC
Organism: Lissotriton vulgaris; assembly: GCF_964263255.1. Classification (NCBI taxonomy): domain Eukaryota; kingdom Metazoa; phylum Chordata; class Amphibia; order Caudata; family Salamandridae; genus Lissotriton; species Lissotriton vulgaris. Next base: position 24,676 of record NW_028254072.1, read on the forward strand.
TCTGAAGGTAGACTTGCCTTGATCACTGAATTCGACCACAGTAGTGCATTTACTATGACCTAAATGTACTGAACCATTCTTTCGGACACATAATTCACCTGTGACTGGTAATACTGACATAGCAGGTAGAACTGGTGCAGCTTCGGATTCAACTGTTAGAATCATGAGGTTAATTGTATAATTACCTAATCCATATACTTCATTTTCTAGATCAGTTCCTGTCCTAGTGGGAAGTCCCTTCTTGTCAGGGTAACAGGCTTTAGGCAGGACTAAGTTCAGGTTTCCCCAAACCCAATTTCCTTCATATACAGCAATATCAGAATCTAGGGAATTAATCAATCTAAACCATGCGCCACAGGAGCCATTGTGAGTGAACGGGTACGGAAAGAGGGGCAGAACTCCCTTGTATTTCTGGTAGGGAGGGAGTCGGCCACAGATCCAACAATTTGTAGCGTTATTAGTCTGATGGGAGTGATCTAACATACTAATGAATGTGTTGTTGCGCAGCGCAAGTCTGTAGGACAGTTCATGTGGGGGTAATTCACTAAAAGAATGTTCGGCAGTGACGTTATAAGCAGATTGTGCACGCTTGAAAATAGGGTAGTAGATTGGCAGTAATATACTAGCAACAATAATTAGAAGACTTAGGAAAAACATAATCAATAATGTCACTATACAGTGACTACGAAGTGATTTACAATATGCACGTTTCTTGAGTTGTCTCTGTCTATCTCTCTCTCTATCTCGATCTAGGGGGTACATATCAGAAACTAATTTAACCGATTCACCTAGGGGAGGACTTAAACAATTAAACTGTCTGACTTGCTAGACCGTAACTTTAGTCTGTATTCTTCGGAGGCGGTTTTCTCAACCAGGGGGAGTTTTGAATCAGTCTGTGTAGGAGGGCAGGGCTTAGAGTCCAAGTCCGAAGGGAGTCCGTGGAACTTCTTTACGTGGCTCGAATGTAGCCACCCTTTTCTGCCCTCTACTTTAATGGCCGTCCTCGTCGTCAGAAGAACCAATTTCGGGGTTTGCCAGCGGGGCTCCAGTGGACTTCTCCGGTCGAAGTTGCGGATGAAGACAAAGTCCCCAGGGACCACTTCGTGAGGCTTCACCTCGGTGTTGTCTGGAAAAGCTGCAGCTACCTGTGAACGACAAGATTGTAGTGCAGACATCAAGGAGGCAAGGTAATCTGTCAGCATAATACAGTCAACATCTGTGATTTTGCGAGGTATAGGCGTCCCCCACATATTCGGTGGCCTACCAAAGACCACTTCATACGGGGATAGCCCGGTTCGAGAATGCGCCACCATCCTCATATAGAAAAGGGCAACTGGCAAAGCGACTATCCAGTCAACGCCTTTCTCTCTACAGATTTTTGAAAGTCGGATTTTTAGAGTCTGATTATGGCGCTCCACGAGACCTGCTGCCTCGGGATGCCGGACACAGTGGAATTTCCACTGATAGCCTAACAGGAGTGTAATATGTTTCACAAGCTCGGATGAGAATGGCTGACCGTTATCTGAGTACACGATACGGGGCAAACCATACCGTGGGAAGAATTCACGAACCAGCTGCTTGGCAGTGGTCGGAGCAGTGTAATCTGGGACTGGATATGCTTCTGTCCATCGGGAAAGTGCACATACGACTACGAGGACATATTTGAAACCTCGACAACGTTCCATCTGGATATAATCCATCTGGAGGACCTCAAAAGGGTGATCGGGAGGCTGAAATCCACCTTGCTCTACGGGAATGCTTTTACCTGGATTAAACTGACAACAAATCATGCAAGTACGCACTTTTTGTTTGGCTGCTGCTCGTAAGTTTTTATTGAACCATATGTGTTGAATACTGTCTAGCATAGCTTTTTCTCCTAGGTGCGCTGGACTATGTATCGTGTTAATGATGACCTGAACCATAGAGTCGGGGAGAAACCATGTAGATTTTCCCTTCGTCATCCATCCCTGGTCTGTCTGGATCCCTCCTAGTTCAGTCCACTTCTTGATTTCGTCTGGTGTGGCATGTGTCTGTATGTCAATTACATCATGTGCGGGGTCCCTGACTGTCATACAGTGTGTCGGTGTCGGTACTACTGTCTTTGTCAGGTCAGTTACATGAGTTCGATTTTGAGCAGTTTGCTTAGCTGTTCGGTCTGCCAGATCGTTACCCTGGGAGATCGTATCAGTGACTTTTGTATGTGCCTTACATTTCATGATAGAGATTGCAATAGGCAGATGTATTGCATCTAACAGAGCTTGAATGAGGGGACCGTGTTGAATGTTGGCACCGTGAGAAGTTAAGTAACCTCTCTCTCGCCAGAGGACTCCAAAGTCGTGAACGACTCCGAATGCATAACGTGAATCAGTGTATATGTTAACTTTCTTATTCTTGGCTTGAATACATGCTTGTGTCAGAGCGATGAGCTCTGCTGCTTGGGCTGACAGGGTGTCAATACAATTGGTTTCAATAACTTCGGTGTCTGTCGTGACTGCGTAGGCTGCCACTAATTCTCCTGTACTTGTTCTCATACATGAACCGTCCACTTAAAGTGTCAGGTCTGGATCTGATAATGGAACATCTGTCAAGTCTTGTCTGGGTTTTGTTGTAATAGTAATGACTTCAATACAATCATGTGCCAATGGATCTACACCATTTAATGGCAAAAGTGTGGCAGGATTTAATGTGCTACAGCGTCTGATTTCTATGTGTGGTTGAAACAATGTCAATTCATAACCTGTCAGTCTTGCTATGGTCAGGTGTTGGGTCTGTGTTCGATTTAAAAGGACTTCCACGGAATGTGGAACTTGTACGGTCAATTGATGCCCTAACACTATGGAATCGCTTTGTCTGATTGCTAAAGCTGTCGCTGCAACTGATTTCAAGCACGCAGGGAGGGCCTGGGCTACTGGATCTAATGTGCTAGAAAAGTAAGCACACGGTTTGTGTGAACCTGCTTGTTCTTGAGTGAGTACTGACAAGGCAGTACCTTCACGTTCTGTGACAAAAAGCGTAAAAGGTTTACTGTAACATGGTGTCGCTAAAACAGGTGCTTGACATAAGGCTTTCTTTAAGTCTTCAAAAGCTTGTGTATGTTCCTGAGTCCAAGGGAGGACAGTCGATGTCGCTGCCTCCTGAGTTGTCAACTGAATGAGTGGTTTTGCTAGAAATGCATATTGGGGAATCCATTGTCTGCAGTACGAAGTGAGGCCTATGAAAGCCCGCACCTCCTTCTGTGTCTTGGGTGGTGACATGTTTACAATTAACTGAATGCGGTCAGGAGTGAGCTGTCTCCCTACTTTGGACAGCAAGTGACCCAGGTACACAACTTGCTGAACACAGAATTGCAGCTTCGAAGGGGATACCTTGTGCCCCTTGTCAGCCAGGAAATTTAAAACTGTTAGTGAAGCTTTTTCACATTCGGGTTCACTTCGGGCGGTGATCAGCAGATCATCGACATACTGAAGTAGGGCAGTGTTAACTGGCATGTGGATACTGTCGAGTTGTCTTTTCAGTGCTTGGCTATAGATGCTGGGGCTTTCTGTGAATCCTTGAGGTGCGCGTGCAAATTTGAAACTTCGTCCATTTAAACTGAATCCGAACAAGTATTGGCTTTCCGGATCGATTGGGACGCTAAAGAAGGCGTTCTTGAGGTCAATTACAGTAAAGAACGTCGCTTCTGAATCAATGGCTGTCAGTAATGAAGAGATATCTGGGACCACGGGATACTGTGGTACAATGCATTTATTCAATTCGCGCAGATCAATAACTAATCGATAAACAGGTGGTGCATTTGGATCAGTACGTTTAAGAACTGGAATGATAGGAGAATTACATACATTGGAGTCAGTTTCCACAACCACTCCTTGTGCAATGAGCTCGTCAATGATTCTCAGTAAAGCCACTACAGCATCTGGGGGTAACTTGTATTGTCGAATTCGTGGTAATACCACTCCTGCTTTGAGTGTGACTCGATATGGTGTAATGTGCATACAACCTACATCAGTGGGGCCTTGTGCCCACAAATGTGCAGGTACATTCTGTAACCGGTGGTCCATGTCTCTCAATACATAGTGGCCTTTAAAATCTCGCAAGAATAATCGTACTCCTTCCGGAGAACAGCATATAATAGCTCCTAGAGCTTTCAATGTCTTTATACCTAGCAAGTTTTCTGGGCATGATTTTGTAAGCAATAAATCTGTAGTCCGTGTCAAAGGACCAACGGCAAGAGGAAGGGGTTGTGATACTTCATTAATAATAGGCTTTCCTGAAAATCCAAGGGAAACATTCTGTGAGCCTGAGAGGGGTGCCCCTGGAACCTCATTGTGGCTTATCGTGGTTCTGCTTGCCCCTGTATCAATGAGAAACTTTCTGTCTTTCCCTAATACTTGACTGTGTACATAAGGACCCTCTTGATCTACAGGAACCTCAATAAGAGGCAAGCCAAACTCCCTCTCTAGGCTGTTTCATGTATATCGCTGATAATCGGGGTAATCATTTTGTGCGTACTGGTACATCTGTTGTGTCGTGTTTTGTGTTGCGGTAATAGGCTGTTGCTGGGGTACTGCTACGGTCTGTGTTGAAGCTGGCATAGGCGGAATATGTTCTATATTCTGGGGTACTTGTTGTTGGGCCTGATCTTGTCTAGGTGGACGCGGTCTCTCCTTGGTCTTACCCGTGGAGATATTGTGTTTCAGAACTGCGCAATCGTTTATATAATGACCTGGCTGTTTACAATAGTTACATACTCCTTTAACAGGAGCCGTCGAATTACTGGGCTGGGTCGCACCCTTTTTATGACCGTCAGCAGGAACTGACTGGGCAACTAACATTTTCATTTTTGTGTCTTTCATACGTCTTTGTTCGTGTTCTTGTTCTTCTCTAATTCTATTCTGATGGTACTGTAACATTTGTAACATTTGTGAAGGAGTATTAGCTTGCCAAGTGCTTTCGACTTTCAGTACCCTGTTCTTAACCTGGGGCAGGGAATTCTCGACTAATTTCGTTACAAAAAGATGTGGATATGACTCGCTACTCGCTTTCAGGCCGCTATTAATACCAAAACATTTCTCAAATCGGGTATAAAAATCACTAGTGTCTTCATCGGGTTTCTGTTTGCAGGCTGAGATTGCACCCCAATCTTCTTTTTTCGTACTTAATAAACGTGGCAATACTTGTACTAACAATCCTGGTAATGCCTTAACTTTGTCTCCAAGCCCTAGGCCTGCAACTCGAGTATTTTCTTCGTTTTCTAATGCAGCCCAATCAATCTTTGCATCTCCCACCTCCCATTCTTTTTCTTTAAGTTTCTCGTAAATACCAGGAGGCAGTAATACTTTCAATATTTTCATAAGGTCTGGATAGGTGTTATCGCCCATTAGTAACATGTCTTTTATTTCACAGTGAAAACCTGCGGGATCTTTGTCATGGCTAGGTACTAATTTTTTCATTTCCAATAATTCTATTTTAGTTATGGGCGTGTACACAAACACGCGTCTAAGCGTATTGTCTGCATTCTGAACTGGGTGCACTTCTCGCAACGGATTCTGTCTGTCTATGTAATACATTTTTCTTTCCATGGCATGTGCTGAATCGGTCTGTGGACACAAGAAGGCACTATATCTGTGTCGATGTTCTAGAATCACTTTAATTAGATCGGTACCTAGACCTCTCCATTTATTCATGAGCAGTTCTGCTAATATATCAGGCAGGGGACCTGGATCGGAATGTTGGCTTCTATACAATAGGAGTAGGTGTTGTATCATGTATGTACCAGCTAAACGCTGTTCACTCGGTGTCATGTTCAAAAACGTGTGTGCTAACGCATCATCACTATATTTCTCAGAATTGTCAGCCCATTGTACTGCTGACCTAGATAATTCTTGTTCGTCCATAGAATCGAGTACATGGTACCCCATTCGTTCTCGAAGCCTGTTGTCAGTGGCTTGGAATAAGTGTTCAGGAGTTCTCGGGTTACACATAGCTTCCTGAAAAATTCTTTTACTTTCTGGACGTACTGGACGCATTGAATTATTATAGGGTCTTCCTTTACCTACATAAGCTATCATTTCTCTAACTGGTAACTGTGTTTGTTCTGCTGTCTCTTCTTGTTCGTTCTCCTCCTCTGAGGATTCAAGTTTGTCTGAATCTATTTCCGGTGGTGGCTGTCTTTTTTCATGCATCTTTGTTATTGCATTTCTGATTCTTCGGTACATATTATCTATACAGGCCTGTTTATCATGATTCCCATCTGCTATATTCTGACCCCACTTATGGAGTGCTTTTACGTCGTACGGGTTCATACCCGGCCTATCCACTTCTCTTATTAGACAGTTTATAAGAAACCGTAATATCTTGCCTTGAGTATCCACTTTCTGGTAGGCCAATGCCTCCTTAATACTTTCAGGCCCTGCCCCTGTTTGGACAAAATGATATATTTTATCTAGATGATCTACCATTCCAGGTAGTGTCAATAAAAAGTTTGTGACTCGTCGCAATCGTACTGATGCGAGCAACATTCTTTCGTCATTCTTTTTACCAGGTACTGGATCATATCTACAGTCTGCAAGACGATCTCCATATATTGCAAAATCGGCTGTTCGAGGTGTACGTTGTTGTGCTAGGTCTCTATAAGTCCACCGATGTGTGGGTGGCGGGGTTTGGAAACCTGTCGCCCCTCCGGACGCGCCTCCTGAGGCGCCGGATCCGAAGGGATTCGTTGGGTGTAAAGCAGGGGGAATAGGTCCAGGAAGAGGTGGAAGAACGGCTGGAAGACCAGGAGGAACGGGAGGAGGAGTAGCTTGTCGCGGAGGTGGGGGCTGACCATCTTGGGGTCCAGCGCCGCCAGGAGGAGGTGTGCGTGGCGGTGCGGTATTAACATATTCGGGGGCTACATCGTCTAGATAGGAAGAAAGGAAAATGTCCTTTGCTGTTTTCTGATGCATTTTAGTCGGGAGCAATGGGGGTGGCAGATCTTTCGGTACTTCCGGGGTGGCTTTAGGCAAACCCTCAGCCAAAAGAGGATACATACCGTTCATAAGGGTGTTTCGTTGTCTATCTACTTGTTCTATTTTTACTCGGATACCTTCCTCAACTAATACGTTTTCTCGGGCCTTTTCAGACTCCTCTCTACTTTTCTCTTCTTTTCTGTGTGCTTTTTCTGTACGCCTATGCGATTCCTTACGCCATAGTTCAATGGCATCTTTCTGTGACTGTCTGGCTTATTTTTTCCATAATGCTTCTTCTACTCTCATGATGCAATCTGCATCCCATGTCCCAGCAGCGGGCCATCTCTGATTCTCTGCTAGATCTTTGGTGTAGTCCACCCATAAATCGAGATATAAAACGGCATCTAGGCCGTGCTTGTGGTACATAAAGTACCCTGGAGTGTCCCTAGGTGGAATGGGAACAGCTTCTTCTAGTATCCCTTTTCTAGTTTTTATTTGTCTTAATTTGGAGAATAACGGCATCTTAAAATCTGGCTACTTGGTTCTTACTCAGATATGAACACAATGAACACAATAATCACAATAATGAAGATCGAACAATCACTCATACCACAACATTTAGATAACACATTAAAACATTTTAAAACGAACAACAATAATTAGAATAAAACTTGCTAACTGCGTGATACGAGATGTACTGCTAAACAGTACAGATACACTGCTAAACAGTGCAGACCAGGTCTGTGTACCCAAACCCGTCTTGACCGGCACAAACTAATGCGCACGTCTAGATGCGTCCCCAGCAATGGTACTCACCGGGAAGCACGGAAACAGAAGGCCTCGGAAACTCTGGACTGGACTGGACCGGACTGGATTCGGACTCGACTCGTGACGCAGATACTTCGGAACTTCGGAACCTGGTGGGCCTCCGTATACCTCGGATCTTGCTCTCTCAGCTAGGCTCTGGTCGGGATCCTCCGCACTCCTCACCGCCTCGTCTGGGTGTTGATCGCAGCCTCAGTCACCTCCGTTGGCCTGAGGGAGATACAGGAAATCCTGCGGGTACGCGTAGTTGTCCGTCCGGTTGTGGCAGGGGGCTAGGCCTGCAACGCACCTCCGGCGCGTGAGATGGGGGAGGGGTCCCTATTCGGGCGCCAATTATGTGGTAAATTCTAATTACCCATGCTTAATTTATGCGGTAAAGTTCAATAAGAATAACTCAGAAAAATAAGAGGCAAAATCCGTGATATTTGAGGTTTCTCAAAAAGGGTTTTATTCCTTAAAAAGGAATTGGGTATTTGGCTCGAGCCAAGGTGGCATACCATTCCGTCACCACATGGGTTCGGGAAGGGACTGACAGACAATACTTTATTGACAATTATTCATATATATAGTCAATGCATTACAGTAAAGGCATATGCAGAAGGCGTAACAGCTGAGAAGAGAGATAAGAATGCTCATATGTAACAGAAAAGGCGTTACAATAGGCGTGCATGAAGGCGTGTACTAGAAACGTCATTTAACATGATGTCACAAGTAGGTGGATCCATAAGAGAATCCTGCAGTGTCAGCAGAAATACATGGCAGAGATGCGTGCGCAGCAGCATGACGTGTGATTGACGTGTAACTGGAGGGTGAAGGGGACTTGACATTTAGCCCTACAAGTGGAGACGGAAGTCTGGGATGTCAGATCAACCTAATCCCAAATCGTATCTAATATCTCATGTTTAAGGAACTGTATTATCTGGAAGGAAAAGGTCTCTCGGACAGAGGCTATTCTATACTGACTGTGAGTGCGTGTATAAGCATCTACGTGTCTGCATGAGATGCGAGGGGGCATGGGCCTACCATGGCAACAGGAGCTATGAATTACTTGCATGGAGACAGTAAGGCCGGGCCCTTTGCTCTGCAGCTGGGAGGATGTTTACTTGAACTACGAGACAGGAATGTATTTTCGAGGAGCGGAGCAGATAATTCGAAGGTTGAATACAGTCTTGGCAGGCAACAGGCTGAGCCAAGCGCCGTGAGCCGCGGAGGGAGTAAGGCAGAGGTCACGGGTACAGAGGCAGACCAGGCTGAGGCATTTCAGAGTCAGAAGGCAGGAAAAGGCTTGATGGCAGGATTCAGGGCCTACTTCGCCTGGGCTGAAAAACGTGTAAAGTATACCACAAAAAGACGTTAGCAAGGCATACTTAGAAACAGAATATTCAACCCGTTCATGGCGGATCTGAAAGAAGACATGTTAACGTTGGACGCAAATGTATTTGCGTCTTCATAGCTGGCACAGGAGGGAAGTTACATGCACTTCAGGCTGGTACATGGAGACGGTGGGGTACACGTTAGGGAACATTTCTTGACCATAGAATTTATATTTCCTCACTTGGAATGTTCTTCCCCTGACCTTACGCAGTATTCAAGACTCAGTGATCTTGAAAAAAAAGTTTAAAACTCTCCTCTTTGAATAGTGCCTTGGTTAGTGGTTCCTTTTCCAGTAGGTGATACATATGTAATATTTTTTTTTAAGTTTGATTTATTGAAGAAAAGAAAGAGGGAGGGGGAGGGGGAAGGAGGGGGATAAGAGTTACAATAAGTAGATGGATGAAATAAGCAAAACAATAACAATTTCATGAAAAGTAAGCATAACAAGCATGAAGAATTATGAACATATCATGTGAATACAAATAAAAAGTGAAATACATTATATTGAGACTTAATAATAATAGCAATTAGGTAATAAGAAAAAACAGGTAATAAGAAAATCATGGGGGTTTGCGTACTTCAACTGTTGTAGAATCTGGAGAGGGATGTGCAGGAGCAGAGGAAGAGAGATATGTTACCAAAGGAAGCCAAATCAGGTCACGTTTGATAGCTAGGGAGGTGGGAGATACATAGTTGGTATCTAGACGGTGATGAAAACAGACCGCATTCCACCAAGATTGATAGGAAATATTTGCAGCTTGCTTCCAGTTTGAAGTGATGACTTGAAACGCTACAGCTATGAAGAGGTCGAGTAAAGGGTAGTGGTTGGGAGAATGAGGAAGTTCCAATGAAAGGGAGCCTAGAAAAACTTGTGAGGGGGAAAAGGGGACCTGGAATCGGAAATGTTTTTGTATTTGCTTCCAAACTAGCTGCCAAAACTGGGAAGTAGGAGGGCAATCAAACAGCATATGCTTGAGATCAGCAGAGGGGCAAGGACAAGACCAGCAGGTAGAGGGAGTTCCTGGTGAAAAACAGGATAAAGCAAGTGGAGTGAATAAAGTTCTGTGATAAATGAAATATAAAGTTTGGGTAGTATTAGCAGCTTTAGAGGTCTTATGAAGTTTAGTCCAAATTTTATCCCAAAAAAATACAGGCCAATTCTGAGAAAAATCCAACTCCCAGGCAATTTCAATGCAAGATTTCAGTCTATCATTGGTGAAACGGAAAGAGTTATACAGAGCAGATGCAGAAGGAGAAGCCTCCAGTAAAAGGGAAGTGAATCTACGGTCTAAAGGAACATCGTTGGAAGGTGAAAGAGAGCGAAGATAGGAAATCAAGACTGGGTAAAGGGCAGTGTATTGTGATTGAGCAGACGCAGGTAAAGAGAAAAGGGATTGAAGTTCCTGGAAGGAGAGAGGTGTATCCTGAGAAATTAGTTGAGAAATCCAACATATTCCTCAGGAATGCCAAGTTTTCCAATAAATGGTGCGGTTACGGATTTTGAGAAGTGAATTATTCCAGATCGGTTGTTCGTGGATGGAAAGGAGGGAGGGATAAGATGAAGATATATAGGGTGAAAGAAGATTACGAGAATGCGAAATAACAGGCGTGCGAAGACGAGCTAAGGGAGACGTAAAGGACAAGAATTCGCGGAAGGTAAATGGAAAAATAAAAGAGGATTCCATACTCAACCAGACAGGAGGATAATGAGGAAGATTAGATGAAAACCAGGGAATGGATTGCTTCAAAGAAAAAGCTCGGTGATACTCTTTAAAATCAGGAAAACGTACTCCAGAGTGAGCTTTGTCCCTTCGCAGGGAGGCAAGAGCTATTCGAGGGTGTTTACCGTTCCATAAAAATTTCAGTAATAAAGAGTCCATTTTTTGGAAGAAAGAAAGTGGAATGTGCAGAGGGAGCATGGAAATAGTATAGAGAAGGAAGGGGGATAACATCATCTTTATAGAGTTGAGCCGGCCCCACCAGGACAAAAAGAGCGGATGTCAACGAGTAATAGCCGTGTCCATTTTCTTGTAAATATAATCAAAGTTTAGTTTAAGAGTATCAGATAAAAGAGGAGCAAACCAAACCTCTAGGTATTTGATTTTAGAAGGTTGCCATGAGAAACCTGTACGAGAAAAAAGATGCTTCTGACAGAGAGGATTCAGAGGCAAGATTTCACACTTGTCGGCATTCAAGCGGTAACCAGAAACTGCAGAGAAGGAAGAGACCTGCTGAAGAAAGGAGGGAATAGAGGTAATAGGATCGGAGCAGTAAAAAAGAATATCATCAGCATAAACCGAGAGTTTGACTTGATGGGGACCAAATTGAAAACCAGAGATACTGTTATCTAATCGGATTTTAGTAAGGAAGGATTCCAAGGCTAAAACAAAAAGTAAGGGGGATAAGGGGCAACCCTGCCGAACCCCTCTATGTAAAGAGAAATAGTCCGAGGACAACCCGTTAACAAAAATAGAGGCTTGAGGATCGGAGTAAAGTAAAGAAACAATAGAAATTAATTTGGGAGGGATGCCAATCCAACGCAAAGCCTGAAACATAAAATCCCACCCAATCCTATCAAAGGCTTTCTCCGCATCTAAGGAGATAGCTGCGAAAGGAAGAGCCAAAGAAGAAGCCTTGCTAAGTATGTTAAGTAATACCCGAGAATTATCGGAGGAGAGAAGCCCCTTGACAAAACCAGATTGTTCAGGACCAATTAGATCTGGTAAGAGAGGATCCATGCGTAATGCTAATATCTTTGCTAGAATTTTATAATCAGTGTTAACCAAAGATATTGGTCTGTAATTTTTTGCATAAGGAGTGATCCTTATCCTCTTTGGGAATTAAGCAAATTAAAGCTTGTTGAAAAGAACCGCTAGAGGAACCCACTTCAAAGAAAGTTTGAAATAGGAGTAAAAGTTTAGGAAGAAGGAGAGAAGCAAAGTGGCTATAGAATTCAATAGTAAATCCGTCAGGACCTGGAGATTTACCATGACAAAGTTTAGAAACAGCATGGGATATTTCAGAAAGCGAAATGTCCTGTTCCAGGGAGTGAAAATTAACATGGGAAACCGAAGGAGATGGGAAAGAATGAAAGTAAGAGAGGAGATCATCAGGCTTCGGAACCTGTTCTGGAGTATAAAGAGTATCATAAAATTTGACAAATTCAGTGAGGATGTCTTTATCCTTAAATGTGGATTCTCCAGAAGAAGTCTTAAAAGATTGAATTTTTGTGCATTCCTTACGAATCTTTAAATAATTGGCCAGAAGCTTCCCCAATTTATTCTTACCTCCATAATATCTGGAGTTACATTTTAGCAGGGTATTAGAAGCAGCGTCGGTTGTGAATTTGTTAAATGAGATTTTCGCTTCAATAAGTGTTTTAAGGGAAGATTCAGATTTAGAAGCATAATAATCATGTTCTAAAGCTTTAATATCAGCTAAAATTTTCTCCGACTTGGCCTCTCGAAGTTTCTTCCGCCGAGCCACAAAATGAATAATAAAACCCCTAGAAGTTGCCTTAAAAGAATCCCAAACCATAACAAAAGGGGAGTCAGGAGTTTGATTTAATAGAAAAAATTCCTTGGCAAAGACAGTAAATTCGGTACAAAAAGTGGGTTCCAAAAGCAGAGCATTATTGAATCGCCATCTGCCAGACTGGGGAGAGAATGGGAGTAGGTCAAGATCTACCAAAACTGGAGCATGGTCGGAAAGCAGGATGGAGCCAATTTCAGAACGGATAGCGTGTTGGGACAAGGATTTACTAAGAAAGATATGGTCAATGCGGGATTGGGATTAGTGAGGAGGGGAGAAAAAACTATATTCTCTAACATCTGGGTTACACAGTCTCCAAATATCTACTAAGGCATTGTTTTGAAAAGAATTTACAAATTGAGTGTGCATTCTAGAGGAAACAAAATTGACTTTTGAGTGTCGGTCAAGGAAGGGAACAACAATCTGATTGCAGTCCCCACCGAGAAGTATGTAATCCCCACAGAGGGAAGACAGCTTGGTAGAGATAGAGGGCCAAAAGGATCTGTCAATCCCAGTAGGAGCATACACATTAAAAAGGGTAAGTGGAATATTATCTATGAGTAATGTAACAATAACCCAACGACCATCAACATCACATTCATGAGTAATCGAGGAAACGTTTAACTTTTTATGCAACAAAATTACAACACCACTCTTTCTAGTTGTCGTAGGAGAGCAAACAACATGACCCATCCAACAACGCTTGAGCTTCAGAGCGTCCACCTCAGCAAGATGAGTCTCCTGAAGGAGGGCAACGTCAGTCTTAAGTCTTGCTAAATGTGGAAGAACCCTCTGCCTTTTAATGGGATTATTTAATCCCTTAACGTTCCATGTCGTTACACGGAACGGAACAATTTAGAAAAAACAACTAAGAGCAACATGCTTATTAATGCATAAGAAATATATTGGAAAAATTGAGAAAAATGGAAACATAGTGATGAAGAAAGAAGGATGAGAGAAAAGGAAGGGAAGACATAAAGATGTGAGGAAAAAGTAGAAAAACTGTTATAGAGATAGGAGTGAGTCTGAGAAGAAAGAAAAGAAGAGAGAAGGAGAGACCAGGGAGAAAGTGAAAGAGAGTTCAAGAGTAAGAGACAGAGAAAAAGGACAGGGACAAAGACGAACAAAGAGATAGTACAAGTCCGAAACGAACGTCTGAAAGACATACTTACGAAAACGGAAAAACCCAGAACAGGGATGGGGATGGTGGTGGCGGGAGATGACGACGACAACAACCAGAGCGGACATCAAACCTCTCGTACCAGAAATCCAATGGCAACGATAAGAAAACAGTAGGAAACATCAGGATGAAGATGAATAGGGGAATATCTGAAGAAATGAGAGAAACATTAGGGAAAATGCAAGGATCTACAACAAAACACAAGTTAAATTGGAATTTATAGTATATAAAACATTAAAGTGGTTAACAATCATAATAGCAAGAAAAGGTATGTGAAACAGACTAAGCGAAGCCAAAGAAGAAAAAGCAGAACCACAATATAGCGAAATCAATAAGATAACGGACAATAAAGCCTCTCAGCCAGGCCTGGAGGTATCCATGACATCTGGACTCTGCTGGCGAAGGAAAGCTTGCAAGGCCGCAGGATCTTCGTACATGGTTGTTCTGTCTTTATAAGTGACCTTGAAGAGACAAGGGTGTAAGAGACCATATCTGGCATTAAGTGCTCTTAACTGCGGCCTTAGATCTAAAAACTTTTTCCTCCGATCTGCGGTGGCCTTGGAGACATACTGCGAAAGATAAAGGCGGTGGCCTTCCCACATGCTTTGCTTCTTGAGCTTGGCGGCTGAAAGGACCTGCAAGAGGTCAGTGTACTGCAAGAACAGCATAATAACACCCCTAGGCTTGGTAGCAACCTTAGGGCCGAGTCGGTGGGCTCGCTGAATGTTAATGGAGGATAAGGCCGGCGTGTCCAGGTTCTTCGCAAGGAAAGATTGGAAGAAGGTGGTAGGGTTAGACCCTTCTGTGAGTTCCGGAAGACCATATAAGCGTAGGTTGTTCCTGCGATTCCTGTTTTCCAAATCCTCATTTTGACGCCTGAGTAGAAGGATCTCAGCCTCTATTGAAGGGATTCGGGAACAAGTAGAATGCATAGAATCTGAGGACTGCTCTAAGTTCGTGACACGTGAGTCCAGAGATGACCATTTCTCTTGCATGACCTGCACATTTTTTGTGGTGGCCTCCATAAATGGCTTGAAGGCACGTAGTTCTTCCAGAATGAGGTCCATAGAGAAAGATGAAGAGTTATTCCCAGGAGACGGTGGATCTTTCTTCAGACGCTTGTATGAAGTCAAGGAAGGCTGCACCTTACCTCCATTTTGAGCCTTAGGAATGGCCCCATGGGCAGAGTCAGACTTCGAGGGCTTGCCTTCCTCCATTTCCTGGGTAGGTGAATCGGAATCAGAACCAACAGGTAATTTAGGTAAAGTTGTGAGCTTCAGAGTGCAGAGTTTTCCAATATAAGCCAACCAGAGCAGAGATGCAAAGATAAGAAGTCAGTGGGAAGTAGGGAAACTCCTTAACATAGGAAAGCGCATGGAGAGTGATGACAAGTATTCTGGAAAAGAAAGATATAAAGGCTCAGCATCAAGCTGTGGTCAAAAGACTGAGAAACAAGCAGCACAATAAATAGGTATTAGACCAGGGATAAAATTATCTCCGATTGAGAAAGGAAATCAAATGAGCCATGGAACATATTGTAATGATTGTTGATAACACTGCGCAGGAGAAGTAAAGTACCAGGATTAAGTCCAGACAAACACAGCACTCCAAGGACTCGCAAAAGTACGTTTTTAGACTCTCAGGCAGGATCATATATGAGAGGAGCTGTGAGGAAGTGCGCAGTGAGAGTGAATTGACTCCCTGGAAGCAACCCTTGAAGTAGAACTTCCTGACAAAATACTTCAATGCATAGCACAACAGAAGCGCAAAGTCAGAGGCTGAGAAGCGCTGCAAAAGTACATTTCATAACGGTGGTTCATAGAGGTGGAGAAATGAAACAGGTGATAGGTGAGGAGATGCGCAGTAGTCGCAAAATGGCACCCAAAAGCAGCATAACCGAAGCGTGAGGGAGAGGACGCCTCAAAAAGCCAGTTGCACAGTCAATGAGGCTCACCAGTGAAGGTCAGTGCGGCAGAGGTCCTCAGCTGGGCAAGGGAGTGTGAGAAGAAGCATATGTGCATACGAGCCAGCCGGCGCACAAAATGGCGGCTGCAGCCGCGAAGACGAGACCCTCACACAGCCGTCATGAAAGTCCGCGAAACCGGGAAACAATTGAAGGCGCTAGGCTCTCCTCATGTTCCGGTTCGCGGGACAGGGCGCATTATATCCGGAGTCGTGAAGGAACTGCCCAAATTGAGAAGTAGATGAAGGTCGATGCTGGAGCTCCCGGTTCACGCCTCCATCTTGCCACGCCCCCGATACATATGTAATATAAAGCCATAAGATTAGGGGATATGGGAAATGCAAACTTCTGTTTGTGAGGGTACACTATTCCTGAGACAAGGTACTGTTCTGAAGACTCATAAGTCTCCCTTTTCTTTATGTTTCCTTCCTGGTTTGACAAGGACTAGATTGGCCTGGATGTACCTCGGGTAGTTGGTTCAAAATGTTTACAATTACAAGGAAAATTTACACATGTCACAGTGAGATGAGGTGGTAGCACTGCAAGTGTCACATTTTGGCAAGACATTTTATTCCACAGAGGCAGTGCAAGAACTGAATTGTGCAATAAATCACAATTTGATGTGTACCTATTGAATTCATATTAAATTCAATGCCTTCAAACAATTTACAAGCCCTATCACAAGCCATTCATAATAATAATTGATTTGTTCTTTGAAGAAAACCTCTGCATATGTTTGATATTAATTGCATTTTACTTGACTGTAATTGCATTAAATGCAATTTCATTTATATTAATTACAATAAAGTAGCTTGCTCTTTCAAGTTTTTACAATAAAAATTGCACACTTCCCCTGAGGTTCTGCAAATTAATATATTTTGCTATGATAAAGTTGGAGCCAGTTTTTAGAAGTAATGCTACATAGAAAATATATATTACTAGTAATAAAAATATATTGATGTGTCTTAAAAATGAGTACATTTCAAATTCGTTGGCATGCACCTAAGACTTTTGTAATTTTATTCAAGTTCTCCTAACCCTACAGCAGCAGATTTTCTATAGGTGAACAATGTGCACTTTTAGGGCTAGGGGAAATGTACAGATTTATAATATTGACTGTTTTTACCATCCACAAAATATTTGGATGGAGACATTCCTTCACCTATTCACAAATACATTTCAGGGATATTTCAGAATCTTTCTTTTCCTGAATGGACGCTTACTCTTCTCTTTTTGAAAGCATTTGCTTGTTCAATTAAGATGGGAAAATGCATTGCTAAAGCTTATGAATTCCAACAAATGTTTGGCTTCATCAGTGTTTTCCAAAGTCTCAATGGTCACCACCTGCCTCTCCTGTATATGTATTCCTACATGGCAGAAATTCTGAAAGGCTTATCTGAAGGCATAAGGATTTAATTTTTTGGATTGTGTCATTGGGGCTTAGGCCCAGTTGCAGATAGGTAGTGCTGCTGGCCAATTTCTCCCCAAGTAAATCTTTTGCTCACCCAATGTCCATTTCCAAGCAGAAGAATTGCTGTTTATGTCTTTAATGTTTCAAGTGTGCCTGTCTGACGGGTTCTCTGCCTAATCACCTCACTTGCATAGGAAGCAACAACTGGGCTATATTCACCCTGTCCCAGATTTTCTAATGCACGCTTTGCATTGGATTTGTATCAGAAATAGTGATGTAAACCCAGCACAAAGAGTTGGGGTGGGATTTATTATTCAAAACACACTAGGGTTGAATCCCAAAGATCTTCAAGAGGATCCCCACCGAGTCCAGAGAGACGGTCACTCAGGCGCTCATCAGCAGCAAAATCGACTACAGCAATGCACACTACGCTGGCATCACCCAGAAACTCCTAAAACAAATGCTGAACATTCAGAATGCCTCCGCCAGCCTCATACTTAACATGCCTTACCGCAGCCACATCACTGCCCATCTGAGAGACCTCAACTGGCTCGCAGTCAACAAATGCATCACCTTCAAGCTCCTCACACACGCCTATTAAGCACTACACGACACAGGACCTGCGTACCTTAACCACCACCTCGCATTCCACACACCCACCAGAGACCTCCGCTCTGCCCAAATGGCGCTGGCTGCCATCCCTCGTATCCGCAAGACCAAGGCCAGAAGAAGATCCTACTCCTACCTCACAGCAAAGACCTGGAGCTCCCTGCCTCTCAACCTCAGGCAATCACTGTCACTGCCTCAAATCAAGAAGGACCTCAAGACCTGGCTCTTTGACTGAACCACAGTGTCTCCAACAGACCAGCTGTTTCTCCTCCCCAGCACCTTGTGACCATTACGGGTGATTAGTCGCACTTTTCAAGTAAGTTGACTGATTGATTGATTTGTGTTGGAAAGTTTCCAAAAAGTAATGTAAAGTTGTACTCAGAGGTACTTTGCATCATTGGGACATTAATTTGGTAGCACAAGGGTGTTCCTATGTAATCCCTCCAAGGTTTTTACATGAAGCACTACGTACACTACATTCCTGGATAGAGGTTTGCACCAAAACCTTATGCCTTCTCGAGGCAGGCATTACAAGGGGAAAGGTTTTCCTTTCTCCTTATTTTTCCTAATTTGCTATTGAACAGCGTTGTACAGCACACATACAAAGTGAGAAGGCCTTAAAGAATAATATTTGCACGGGAAAGTTAGCCTTCTAGTATAAAACTTATGCTTTAGACATGACACGCACCCTTGATACTATGGTGCAACTGTGTGTGCATTGGTGCAAGGCAGCCAAAAGTGCATCAATGCCATGGGAGAACAATGCACCATATCTCAGTAGATATGGTGCATTTTTCTCTCTTTCTTTGACTCAAGGTGAAGCAACTTTGGAAGCTGCACTACATTGCATCAAACATGGGTAAATTTGGGTCCCTGTGTAGATAGGTGAAGTCACTGGTTACAGAAAGTGATTTTATCACATCCCTTCACCATCCACAAAGGAACAGTTGGGAGTACTGTGATACTCCCACTACAAAAAGAGGCAACGCACAAGGTCATAGTCAGAAACAATCTGAAAAGTATTTTACCTTTCCATGGAAAGATAATAAAACTTTGCATTTAGAACGTATATGTATTGTATTGTAGCATTTAAATAGCATTTAGCATCCTGTTGTGGGGTGCTGAAGAGAATTTTCAGATTGTTATTATTTTTGACACTGTGTGGGAGTGAATGGCTGAGTGGTGTATTTTGTGTGATCCTATGGAGTTGTGCATCAGTGACAAACATGTTACTTACCTTACTTTGGTGGATACTCAAACCGCAAATTCCTCACCTTAGAATACTCCCCAGGCACCAGACTGAATATAGAAACTTTTCTCCAGAAATGTTCCTCTCCCCATGCTGCGCAGTGCCACTGGGTTACTGAGCATTACAGTGGCGGCATACACAGATAAATACCATCAGGGCGGTGGAGGGGGTGAGAGAGAGGGGACAGTGGTATGTGAGGGGTGAGCATGTGGTGGGGGTATTCAATAATAAAAAAAAATTAAAACAGTTCGCTGGTGCTGCCGGCTACCTGGCGCTCCTCTGCTGCCAGTTCCTGGTACCAGCAGTCCCAGGAACAGCATCATAACTTCCCATCCAATCCCTGTGCTGCTCTCAAACATAAGACCAGCATAGGGATTGGCCTGAGCGGGCTTAATTTGTGCTCGCTTAGGCACAGGGAGTCTGTGCAGTTTCTCCAACTCGGCTGTGCAATGTGGGCATGTCTGTTTGGCCGGCCAGCCAAACTGACATGCGCACTTAAAAGTGCACATCTACCACACTTTCTCCCCCTTCCATGGCCCAACTCCACCCTTTCCCTGCACACTCTGGCTCAGCAAGCAGGCTGAAAAATAAACCAATAGTAAAAAAATTTCAGCTGCTGGCTCTAAGCCAGAGGGGCGATGCTCCTACGGAGGAACCACTGCTGCCGCATTATCTCCGTACTGCCCCAAATTTTACAGAGTGGAGTCACATATAAGTGACACCCGCGCAAGATAACAGTTCTTTTTTTTTCACTTTTCTCACTTTCAAATACAGAGCATTATCAATTTTGGTATGATTGTGATGATTGCAAAATCTGGACCTTTTTATATGTTAAAAGGAGGCCATTCCAGAGAACTAAGATATGGCAAGATGGTGAAGAATCTGCAAGTAGAGTATTTGCCAGAAAGAGCGCTACCAGCAGTAATTAACTTGTTCTTCTAATGGATACCTTCAACCCCAGACTCCTCACCTTAGAATAGATGCCAAAGCAGTACCTCTACAGTGGAGGGTCTGTGGAGTAGGCTCAGATTCATAGATCCTGCAGGACTGAGCGGGCGAAATGCCTGTCCCG
Organism: Lissotriton vulgaris; assembly: GCF_964263255.1. Lineage (NCBI taxonomy): Eukaryota > Metazoa > Chordata > Amphibia > Caudata > Salamandridae > Lissotriton > Lissotriton vulgaris. The sequence continues at coordinate 44,837 of NW_028254072.1, forward strand.
CTGGACTTGGCTGTCAAGGTAGTACTGCTTCGTGAACATAAGCACCAATGCTCATGCCACAGCCTGGCAGATACCAAGGATAGGCATAACAGGTGCCATTGCAGTCGTGTCAGCTTTAGCTCTAGAAAAATGGTCTCTCAACCCTTCTGGGGGGTGCTTTTTCACCAGTGGGTATCCACCATGACAGAGTTCTCTTCTACACAGCCTTCCTTTCCTCGCCCCAGAGAACACCACAAAAGCTAATAGTCCACATAGTGGTCTTTGGTACGAGCTACATAGAAGATTAAGGTACTTTTGGGGTCTAACTTATGAAGCCTCTCCCTTTCTTTCCAGAGGAGAGGTGGGAAAAAGGGCGGCATTGCCCAATGTGGAAAGGACCATCAACTTTAAGGAAAAAGGCTGCTTGAGGCCTCAGCACCAGCTTGCCCGGAAAAAAGGTGGTGTAGCGAGGTTGCACTGACAGTGCCTGAACCTCACTCACATGGCGAGCATAAATAGTTGCAATGAGGATGGCATTTTTTAAAGTCAGGTGACACATCAAGCAGCTATGCAAGGGCATACACATGAGAAACATCCGAACGGTCCGACTGTGGCATCAGAAATGGTCTGGAAAGAAACGTGTGTCAAGCCTTTTATAGACCTCATCACAACAGGTGATTTAAACAAGGATGGAAGAGGTCCACACCGTAAGGTGACAGATCAATTGCAGCCAACTGACTCGGCTCAATCCTACACACTTAGGTGTAGAGTGCACAGGTTTCATTAAAGGCCCTTGTATGCTGGTGGGACATAAGATATTCCCAAAGAGGTAGCCTGATTGGAAGCCAGATATTCATGCCCAAAGATTCCGGGAGCCACAACCTCCTTGCCTGATCCGGAGCCACTTGGATAATTTGGACCCGCTCATTCCTGATCTTTTCCAGAACTTGGGCAAAGAGGTCTTGTGTTCGATCCAGTTTGAATGGCATGCATGGATCCCACCAGGTGCTTTGTAATCAGGAAAATACTCTAAGGCTTCCACCAAATCCAGAGACACAGAGTTTCCTGACATAGGAACCAGCACGTCACTCTACAGTGATTGGTGCAATACCACATGTCAGTGGTGTTGTTCTTGAGAACCTGCATCAGCCTCCCCATTATGGACAGCAGAAAGGTCTTCAGAGTAAGACGAATGTCCTCAACTCTAACAGATTAATGTGGAGCCAGGCTTTGGTTGGAGACCAAATCTCTCTGATCTCCACTGCCCCTAAATGGTCTCACCAACCTTGCAGTGATGCATCTATCACCTGTGTCAGCACTAGTTGGGGAAGGGAGATTGGCTTGTCAATGGACCAACTGTGTTTGAGCAACCATTAGTGTAGGTTGTGAGCCATCTCAAGTCTCCGTGGCATCCAATAGATTTCTTTTATTCAGGGACTACCAAAACTTCAGATTCCACTGTACAACATGCATGTGTCACCTCGCATAATAGTGAAGGAAGATGCAGGAGGATAAGGGGTCAAATATCCTCGGAGCTGCTCTCACTGAGATCTCAGATTGAAGCTGAAACATCTGGATCATAACTTGAAAGTCCTGGACTCATTGTGGTGGAGAAATGGTCCTGAACTGCACTGTATCCAGGATTTCCCCATGAATGGAAGTTTTCTGCGAAGGAGTCAGGTGAGACTGTGGCTCATTGATAAGGAACCCCAATGCAGTCAGGAGGTTTGCCATCAGCTGGAGGCGGTGTATGAATTCAGCAAGCAGTTATTGAGGTAGCTGAAGCTGAAAACTGGTATTCCCAATCTCCGAAGGTGGGCAGCAAAAATCGCCATCAATTTTGTGAACTCCCAAGGGGTGCTGCTGAGGCGAAAGGGAGCATGCAAACCTTAAAGTGCTCCACGCCTACCTGGAACAGGAGGTAATATCTGTAGGAGTGCAGCATGTATATATCAAACATGGATTCTGCAGGTCCAAGGGCACCATCCAGCCACTTGAGACCAGAACAGACTGGGAAGAGGCAAGATGGCGTCGGTGTGAGAGGACGCTGCAGTGCTTGCTCCTGGGGCCTGAGAATGTCCGTGATAATATTGCCAACCTTCAATTCTTCATTTGAGCTTGTCGACAGATATGTATCTCAGCGAAGCGAAGCTGAGTTGACGCTGTGGTTCTTACAGGCTGCCCCCAGACGCGCTGTGTTCTCTTCTTGGATGGCTAAAACTGACACTGAACTGATGGAGAGCAGATGGTGAGCAGATCGGCACATTGCTAGGTGCCCTACGTCTTTTGCAATTACTTTTCCAGGACTATTACAGAGGTACTTGTAAGGAGGCTGTGATACGCTGTGAAAAGTGATCTACAGAAAGGCTATAAGCGGCGCACTGAGCTTTAACCAGATGTCGGGAAGCCTGAAGTTCGATATCGGACTCTCGAGATGAATGGTCAGATACAAGCCTACTTAAGCCCACTCCACGCGCTTAGACTCAGGGGGACTCAGGGGGTTCACGCAGTTCTTAGAGTCCCGGTAGAGTCCCGTAGAGTGCGAGGCGAAGAGCTGTATTGTGAGAAACAGCAGAATAGGCGGAATAGGCAGAAAAAAAAGACTCAAAGATCCCTTACCTGCCTTTCATTCTGCCTGTGATCGCCTTCATTAGCAGCGGTGTCTGCTTGCTTCACGCTCTGCGCTCCGCGCTCGGCTTCCTGTTCTCTGCTCACCGCTCTCCGCCCCTGCCTTCTGTCATCTGCAAACACGGCGGTTGAGCGTAAATAGTCAAGAGACTAAGCGTTGTCAAGGGAAACGACGTCGCCGGCCCAGACGGCACAGACTGGTGGGGAGACCGTAAGTAAAGAGCAAAGAGATAAAGGGACAAAGAGTCAAAATAGTAGAAAAGAAAAAGTGATTCAAGTCTGAGTCTTGCAAAACAAAAAAACTGGGAAAAAGAAAAGGGGAAAAAAAAAAGAGAAACCACATATGGGCCTTCTGGTTGTTAGTCAAAAAATGTATCTAGGCTGCTCAGACTTACATTTGAGAAAAAATATATGTACAAACACCAAGATTTCTGGGATTTCTGGGAGAAAAAGAGTGTGCACTGGAGTCTCAAGTTTACTCAGAGCTACTAGACGGATTAGAGGCGGTGGAATCAAGGCCAGGGACGCCAGTGCAATATTGCTAGCAACAAATACTGCAGAAATTACTACACTGACTCTGATCTCACAGTTGAATACAACTATGGAGAAAGATATGGAGAAAGATAAAGATAAAGATAAAGACAGTGATAATCAAGCTCAAATCCAAAAACAGAACCAAACTGAGACTCAGGCAAAGACTGACACCAAAGCAAAAGTAAAGGCCCTGGCTCAGGGAGGTGAGGGGGATCAAGACAAACAAGAAAGGAAAGAGAGTTCAGATGGCAGAGGAAATACTAAAGAGACTTATAATCTACAAGGACCTCAGAAAATAAAAGAGACACAGAGACGACCCGAAACCAGGGGCTACAAGACAATGGAAAATAATGATGAAAATAACGATGGCAAAATAAGAGCTAACAAGCCTGATGGAAGAGATAGAAACATCCAGAATGAACAGAATGAACAGAAACTTCACAAGGAAACCGAGAAATCAAAAAAGAAAGCTAAGGAAAAAGAGAGAGCGAAAGAGGCAGAAAAGGAACCGACAACCGGAGAGAATCTTGACCTCTTGGAAAAAAAGGCCAAAAGACTACAAACGATCAAAAACTTAAAAGCTGCAGCTAACATAACTGGTCACTCGATAGGTTCCCAGCCCAGAATCTCAAATATATTTAGCCCAGCAATCAAAGATAGACCACAGAGTTGCCATCCCAATGAAACCGTATTAATCACAATGGATCAACAAGGCTTGCAAAATAAAGCCATCGCTGCGGCAGCTCAAGCTGCACTCCCAGTAGAGCATCTAGAACGTGCCAATATGAGTGAAGAAAGCAGATCGGGCCCCAACATAGACGCAGTTTCAAACATAAGCCCAGTGTTGAATGGGCACACTTCAGTAGAAGTCTCGAATATGAGCCCAGCGACGGAAGGGCATGTTTCAGCAGAAGTCTCGGATGGATCTGAGTCAGAGATCTATGAGACGGGAGTATCAATTTCCAGCGAATCCAGCAAATCCAGTGAAGAGAGTGATCCTGGCGAGGATCCCAGACAAGAGGAGCAGGTCAAGAAAGTACCTTCTCCAACTGATATTGGAACTAAAAATGCCCTAATATACGACAACACACCAACAAAAAAAATGGGGAAAAAAAGAAGTAGACATAAAAGACACCCAAAAATAATTCATGATGAAACAACAGATCCTGGGAGCAACCCAGAACATAAAATAGTGAGAACTAAACTGTCACGTAAAAGCCCTCATCGAAAATCAAACGTCGAATCTGAAAGAAACAAGAATATCTCTGACATCCCGGATGAAGATGAGCAGATGAAGCATAGAGAGCCCTCACTAAGTGAAGTCCTCGAATCAATAAAAACTTTTCATCAGGATGTAAAGAAAGATTGCCAAAGGAACCATGTCGCTATCCAAAAATTGGAAGGTGCTATCAATAAAGTTGGCAGTACATGCTTGGAGATCTCTGACAGAATGTGCTCGGTAGAAGTTCGTGCGGAAAACCTGGAATCAGACGTCGGCAAACTACAACTTCAAGCAAAGGAGCATGAAGGAATAATTAAGGACCTAATGACAAAGGTTGAAGACCTAAAAAATTGAACAAGGAGAAATAATCTTCGATTTCTTGGGATTCCTGAGGGCTCGGAAGGAAGTGATCCAAGAAGCTTCATGATCAATCTGCTAAAATCTTCTTTCCCGGAACTCAATTCCTGGGAAATGGATAGAGAAGTATGCCAAGCACATCGCTTCCCTCTCACATTACCAAAACGGTCAGAGAAATCTCCACAATATCCTAGAGCATTTCTAGTCAACTTTGGAAACTTTCTGGTACGTGACACTATATATGACTTGGCCAGGCCAACGGCTAAAAGAGAATATAGGGGTTTTAAGTTTTTTGCAAGACCAGATTTCGCGCATGCAACTGTAGAAAGACGATGGCGAATGCGACAACTTTTTGCCCCTTTTGAAAAGCTAGGAGCAACGGTCTATCTGCAAAATCCGGCACGCCTAAAAATAATCTACAAAGGCTCAACGAGGAGCTTCACAAGTGAAATCCAGGTGGAGGCCTATCTTAAAGAGGTTGAAGAGAGAGCGAAACAAAATAACGGCAAATAAATAGAAGAGGGAATCTAGTGCTGACAAACTATTATTATTTGGTATATGGTTGACATTTTCTAGGATTGAATAGTATCAGGTCAGGGGCAAGCCCAGGCGCACGGACCGCACGGCCACCAACAACTGGGTGAGTCTAAACCCAGGTTGCCTCAAAGGGTGGCAGGAGGGGGGAGGGTTAGGGGGCGGGGCAGGGAGGGGGGAAAGGGGGGCTGGGTGGCGGGTGTGGGGGGAGAAATCAAAAAATTGAAGAGAGTTCGTACTGGTAAAGTGATCTTGAATGTAAGAGTAAATTTGAAACAAGGATATGTTCCCATCATGTATATTATGTATGTATTAGTTACTTGGATAGGTTGATGGACTGCAATATTTGAAAACTAGATATGCCTAAGTTAAGGATTGGATCTCTTAATATAGGAGGATTAAATGATTGGAAAAAGAGGGGGAAGTTTGAACAATATCTAAATATGATGAGCCTAGATATAATATGTCTACAAGAGACCCACCTACCCTGGAAGAAAAAACATTGGTTAAACTTTAAAGGCTATGAATTGCTGTCATGCACATCCCAGACCTCCATGATAAGAGGTGTGGCCATAATTGGCAAAGTGGGGCTAGGGGGGGCCAAAAGGTGTAAGGTGGATTCACTAGGCAGATGGGCCATATGCTAAATGAATTTAGGTATTACTATCTGCTCGGTATATGGATCTAACGCAGATGAGCCAGAGGTCTTTAGTCACATTGAAAATGAGCTAATTGACTGGCATACCCCCATAGTATTATGTGGGGATTTTAACATCTCAGCTAATTTCTCGGATGGTAGCCCATACATAGGTAGGAAGCCGAGGGTGTTTAGAGCGATAACATCAATGCTGCAGTCACATGGTTTAGATGATGTGTGGGTAAATCTAGTGACGGGAGACCCAGGGTTTACTTATTTTTCATATCCCTTCAATAAATACTCGAAACTGGATTATTTCATGATCTCGACCACCCAGTTGAAGAGTGTCCAAATAAACAAGCTTCCTAAAATCCTGTCAGATCACAATCCCCTAGTTTTAAATATGGATATTAATAAACAATATAAGGTTCCTAGGCCTTGGACATTTGATAAAAAATTATTAGCAGATATGGAATACATTAATCATATGAAAATATGGTCCCAGGCCTTTTTTGATGCTAACAGGTATAGTGCATCAAGGCGAGGGGTCTGGGATAGCTTCAAGGCAGGATTAAGAGGAGAGACCATCAGCTATACTACCAGGGTATGGAAAAAGATGAACAGGGAAAGGGAAGCATTGATGGGAAAGCTGAGTGAGGCAGAGACACAACACAGACAAGATATAATCCTAGGGGTTCAATCTGTCGAGAGTCTACATAGAGTAAACTCCCTAAAAGCAGAGATCCAGAAACAACTAGCTATAAAGGCGGCAGCAAATTATCAGGCACAGAGATCACGCCTCTACGAAACTGGGGAGCAAGCAGGTAGAGCACTTGCCCTACAAATCAGACAGGTGGCTAGCAAGAACATAGTGACACAAATTGAATATCAGTGCCAAAGATATGATAAATCAGGCGAAATTTTGGAGGCGTTCAGGAAATTCTTTCAAGAACTATATCAGGAGGAGGCAGGTGTAGAGGCTCCTAATATAAGTTGGCTAGACATGGGTAGTAAGTTAAAACAGGCCCACATCGAATCTCTGGAACAAGATATCACTATGTCGGAGGTATTGGAAGCTCTGCAGGATCTGGCAAGCGGAAAGGCTGAGGGCCCGGATGCTATACCGGTAGAGTTGTACAAAAGCCTAAGGGAGGAAACAACACCAAAGCTTTTAGATTTATTCAAAGGTGTCATGAATACAGGCATAATACCCGAGTCCAGGCAAGAAACTAATATAGTGATATTTCTCAAAAAAGGAAAACCAAAGACTAACCCTGGTTCCTACAGACCAATATCTTTGATTAATAGCGATAACAAGCTATATGCAAAAATGATGGCCGCACGCATGGGGAGGATCATTGCGTCCTTGGTTTCCCCCTGGCAGCATGGGTTTATCCCAGGAAGGGGTACCACAGATCATATTAGGAGAGCTATCACCTTATTTGACATCGGTGCTGCTAGGGGGGAGGGGGTCGCAATGATCCTCCTCGATGCGGAGAAGGCATTTGATCGCGTCAGATGGAATTTTCTATGGAAGGTTCTGGAGGCAAGGGGATTCGGTCCTAGATTCTGCCAAGCCATTCAGGCTATGTATTCATCGCCTACGGCAGGCAAGAATCCAATTAATGGGTGAAAGATCAGGTAAGATCAACATAACAAGGGGTACGAGACAGGGCTGTCCATGCTCTCCAATCTTGTTCGCGCTTTATATAGACCACTTAATCACACAAATAATGAACAGTGCGGTCATTAAACCAGTAATAACTAATGGGTTTCAGACTAAACTTCTCGCATATGCGGATGACTTAGCAGTTATCACCAAAGACCCAGAGTCAGCTATGAAGGAAGTTGTTAATATAACCGGTCGGTTTGGAGATGTGTCGGGTTACCGATTAAATGTGGAGAAAACACAAGTACTATGCTCTAAAAAAATAGCCACGTTGGATGTTAGATACGTAGAATCTGTAGTTTACTTGGGAATAATAATAAACGCAGAACCGGGAAAAATAATTAACGATAATTACACACCGCTTATGCATTCGATGGAAACAGAATTAAAAAGAATGGATTCATTACAGCTGTCGTTGATTGGGAGGGCTAACGTTATAAAAATGACAATGTTTCCCAAGGTTCTTTATAAATTAAGGTCAATCCCATTTAAAATTGATGAGAAGATTATTAAGAAGATTGAGGCTATATTCATTAAATTCTTGTGGCAATATGGCAAAACAAGGCGATCAAACAGATATATGTCACTACCACAAGATAGAGGAGGGTTGGGATTGCCAGATATAAAGAGCTATCATTTCGCATGTCTCCTCACAGACATGGCAATCCTATTCCATCCGGGGGGCCCAACCCTCAGGCAGGCGGTGATACCATCAATTTTTTAGCTATTGGTGGGAAGTGAAGCCGTAGGTCTCTTATCAAGGAGAACCCAGAGGAGGTATTACAAGGAATTTGGATATAAGACGCTTGAAGATGTATGGTATATATGGAAAACTGTTAAAAAAATCCTAGTTATACCCACTATTCATCATAGCACACCACTCTGGAACTCAACACTCTTTCCAAACCTTAGCAGGGATGGAGCGTGGCATCACTGGGAGAGTCAGGGTATTGTGGAGCTGGGGCAAATAATGATTAGAGATCATTGTAGATCACTTGAAGAACTTACGCAACACTATTCATTACAAGGTTATCAAGAGTTTAAATACTTACAGATTGTCAATAGAATTAAATCAATTAGGCCACGTATCACTTTGTCAGGGAGATATGAATTAATCGAGCATCTGAAGTCGGGGGGCCATAGAATTAGGGATATATATATAATATTTATTGAAGCATCAATGGACGATATGGGTAAAATGGAAACTGCCTGGTCCCAAAAATTGGGGGATCCGGAAGTAGATCTTGATAAGGCTCTAGCTATGGATAAAAGGTTTCTGCGCTCTTCGAATCTCAGGGTTCAACACTATAAAACGTTATTCAATCTATACTATACGCCGGAAAAATTATTCTCTTGGGGGAAAGCGGCAGATAGCAACTGTCCCAGATGTGGAAATGGTCCTGCTGATATTATACACATGTTCTATGGCTGTGAAAAACTAAAAAGCATTAAAACTGAAATAGAGCGGTTTTTAGAGGGGCTGCTAGATGTCAAAATTAATCTATCCCCAACCCTGATAATAATTGGATGTGATGTGAAACTAAATATGCGTATTGAGGCCGAAGCTTTAGTTTTTATCTCTGTAGCAGTCCTTAGGATTTTAATTAGTGCAGCTTGGAAGGATACAGAAGCACCTACGTTTCAAATGTGGATGTGTAGAATGTTGGGTATCCATAACATTGAGGAAGCACTATATGAATTAAATGGAGCCAAGACAAGGGAAATGGGTATGCGACTTTGGGCCCCAGTAGCTGCTTGGAGGACAGCAAAAGTGCAAATGAATGATTCATTGGTATTGTAGTTATTTAACCTCTCTATTATTCTTTTTATTGATGGTATAATTCTATGTATCTATGTATGTATCTATGTAAGTATTTATGAATATGTAATTTACTGGTATGAACTCTCAATAAAAAAAAGAAAAAAAAGAAGAAAAAAAAAAGAGACCAGAACAGACTGGTTCGGGTCCAGTGTGAGCTTTTTGAATGTGTCCTTCAGCAGGAAGGCATTCAAAGATCAAAGGTCTAAGATGGCTCAGAAACTCAAACCTTTTTTCAGCGCAAGGAAATAGCGTGTGTAATAAACCTTATTTCTTTCTGAGTCCAAAACCATCTGGTTTGCACCTTTGGACAATAACACTCTCATCACTTGTAACATAATTATTTGGTGCTTCTCTGAAATTTGCTCTGATGGGAATGGGAGATTTGGTGAGGCTAAAAGAAAGGGAGAGGTAGAGCCATGCTTGACAACTTGTAGGACCCATCTGTCGGGTGTGATGGATCGTCTCCGTGTCTGAAGTGCTGAATCCTGTCCCCAGAGGATGGGTGAGTGTGTAAAATGGTAAACTAAATCTTCTTGGAGGCTGTTGCTGAAGGAGAAAGGGACTGTGAGGGCTGGTGCCTCAACTGATCTGCGTGTTGCCTGCCAGACCCCTAATGCAGTGTTTGTGGGCACCACCATTGCCTACACGCCAGCACCCTAGAGTAGCCTTTGAATTTTTTGAACTTATGTGGGAACTGCTTGGCAGACTCAGAGGTAATGCCAGAGCTCCACCATATTTAAAGCATCCCAAAGCACAATCTGCTTTTTCACCAAAAAGACATGAGCCATGAACTGCAGTACCAAAGAGAGAGGCTTGTACAATGCCAGAAAATCCTGAGTCATGCATTTACATATGTCGGAAGAGCCCAGCGCTATTGCCAACTACCCTTCCCAGCAACCAGTAGCATTTAGGCTAACACAAATCTCACATTAGGCCACGTCTTATTCATCATGAATTATCTGTGCCAGAGAGGCTTAAGGTCTTCTGGGACCGCCGAAAAGATTTCGCTGGTCATGTCCTGGAGGGCACGTCCCGGGGGGCATGTCGGTAGGAACATGGGGCCCGATTCACAGAACTAACTTAAGGCAAAATCCTAAAATTACTACCGTTTTGGTATTCCCAGAAGGCACTTACTCATTTTGGTATTCACAGAAGACACTTACTCATTTCGGTATTCACAGAAGTTAGGAGTCCTAACTTTAGGATTACTAAATGCCTTCTGTGAATACCGAAAGACTTAAAGTTAGGATTTTTCTCAGTTTAGGAGTAGTAAAGTTCGGACTCCTAACTTTAAGACTCCTAAACTGAGAAAAATCCTAACTGCAAAAAAGCAACAAAGATTTTAGTGAAAGTGAACACCTTGACTGCTAACTTCTGTGCCAGACATGTATCACAATGTCTCACAGACCTTGTACTCTGCGGATCAGAGAGTTCAGGTGGTCCAATTTAGAGTCTATCCCGGAGATCAGACCGGCGACAATTTGTAAAATGTTGATTTGGGCGTCGAGTTTGTCCGCGTGCATTATTGCTGCGCCTGTCATTGAGATGAGGGCCTCGTTGATCAGCGATAAATGGTTTGTGATCAATGGGGGCTTCTCCCCTTTGTCCACGCCTCTGCTCGCAGAAGTTGGAGACTGGCCCATTTTGTCGTATTCCTGAGCGCTCTGTCTTGACAAGTTCGGGGGCTGGGTTTGTGGAATGCCAGGTGATGTCGGTGTTCTTCCTTCATTGTCAACATAGATGATATTAGGCACGTTCGGCATGGTTGCTCGGTTTGAGGTGGGACTCAACTGAGGGTCCTCCGGGCATTGATGGATCGGAACTGGGGGGTTTGTATGGAAAGGCCTGGGTGGAACCACGTTTGGTGTCACAGGTTTGAGAGATGTTCCGCCGTAGAGAGTGATTATTTTTGGTGAAAGAGGAATGCCGAATGCCCGGGGGGCTGTGGGGCTTGGGGTCTGCCCGTCCTCCGTTGCCTTATTAGTGGATGAGTTGATCGAAGTTGGGCGGGGTTCAGCTGGTTTGGGTACTTTGGGGCTCAGAAAATCTCTTATATCTCTGTTTCCTGCTGGCCCGGTGGATGTTTCTTTTGCGCTAAGGCAAGACTTGTGGGCTGTTGACTTAGGTGGGCTGTGGGTCTTCCCTGATTGGGCTGCTAGTATCGGAGCTGGAAATTCCGCTGGAAATTCCAGTGACGTTGGTGTTGCTCCGTCTGCTCCTGTTTGTTCCCTGTCTCTGAGCCCTGGCCCTAGGTAAGAGCCCCCTATTCCTGGAGGGTAGTATAGCTTCGCCTTCTGTCTCCTGGCTGATCTGTGGGGGCGGGGCTTCTCCTGTAGTTGTATTAGGTCCGAAATTCTGGTCCTCATTGTTTTCAAAGTTTGACTATCTCACCAGCTTTGACTGGACACAGCGCCCACAACTTAAGTGAGGGGGCTAGGTGGAGCAGGCCTCTCCCCCCTCCAACGACACCGGGATCTGCGGGCTCCCCTTGCGGGGGGCAGCCGGGAACCTCGGCGTAACTGATGAGGCTCTCACTGCCCGCCCACGGCTCACTGCACGCTGCTACTGCTATTCTCTCCGGGGAGAGGCGAGATATAGCGTCTCCGGCATTTACCTGCGGCGTTTTCCTACTCCCTACGGGGGAGGTTGGCTCACAATCTGGCGCTGCGTGTGATGGAAGCAACTTGCCACTCGGCGTTCTCCTGCGGCATTTTCTTGCTCCCTTCAGGGGAGGTCGGCTCGCTTTGATAGAAGCAGCTGACCACTCCTGGCGGCGAGGCAGTCAGCAGCTCCCTGCCGTCGAGTCACAGGTTGCCTCTGCCACAGGTTGCCTCTGCCACCCAAGTGCTCTGGAAGCGGCTGGCCGCTCCTGGCGCTGGAGGGGGGTGGTGGTGGCCCCTGCCTCGAGATCTTGCCTTTTACCGCTTCCACTGCGGCTCCCGCCGCCTTGGCCGAACCCAGGCAAAATCCGGACCCCCCTGGTGGGGAAACAGTCAGCATCCCCAGGCCGCGGTTTGCCTCCGAGTGCACTGGAGGCGGCTGGGAGCCGGGGGAGCCGTGGGAGGGGGTGGGTTGATACTCGCTGCCGCCAGATGGATGCCCGCGGCTCTCTCGCTTGACTGAGTCCGGTCCGATCTGGTCAGGGTCTGGCTGGCCGAGGTCCAGGTCTAGGTCCAGGCTCTCACCGGGCTGTCTCTAGTGGGGTGCAGGCCCCCCCGGGCCGTTGGATCAGACAAGCTGTTGAGACCGCTGTTGAGACCGCCGGACTGCCGCGACCGGGTCAGCGACTTGGGCTCACCGCGACACACTGCCTGCAACACTGCCTGCGTGAGTCAAACCGGAACCGGCTAGGGAGGAGTAGGGAGCCTTTACATGTGTATGGAATGTCTTAATTTGTTTTCCACTCAAGGTACAATGGAGAGAGGACAGCTGCCCAGAAGGAGGGCCTTCCCTATATAGGGACCCCGGAATGTTTCTGCTTCAGCGTGGTAAGCACTGCCTGTTTATCTAATAATACATGCTCTGGACTTGCAGTTTTTATTTTTGTCCATTATTGTTCACAAAGTCTAGGATGATCCCATTTGATTGGTTGGTGTCTCAGTGTATAGGCTCATGATGTGCGCTACCCATATGTCCGCTGGTACCCAATTACGCCTTTCACTCTTGGTGTGACATACAGTGTTTATGTAGTCCCAAAGTTGCTGCTGTTTATTTTGTGCTATTGGATTTGACCCATTCTGCCTCCTGCTGTTTCCTCTTTTGGGCCCATACTAGGTGTTTCTGTTTTTTGTGGCCGTTGCTAGCTTTTCCTGAATAGTGGTGGTTCCATATCTGTTATGATCTTCCTGTAGTTATTTTGACTTCCCTCACAGGGTCAGGGTGTAGTTATTAAGATTATTACATTTATGTTGATAAGTGCTTAATAGGAATGAACAACGGTTGGAGACCAAGTTGGACCAGCCTTGGATAAGCTTCTGGGTTTGCTGTTAAATTGACCTGTCCTGACACTGGTCTTTCCAGCCTTCTATATTGGTTGAACTTAAAGTCATCCATTTTATTCTTCTTAGCAATTTGTAGTGTTCATCTCCTTTTATTTGTTCAATTACAGTTAGACTAACCCAGGTTCTTCTGTGTCGTAACAGATGGGCTGTCAGCACAACATGATCACTTTCAGCTCACTGGGCTAGCTTGAAGTCTAATAGTGCATTGCTCAAGTTGGCACTCAGAAACATATAGGGCCATATGATCAAGAAAGGGCGATACATTATCGTCGATTCTATCGGCAGGAAACTGCCGCTCAAGCGGGGATAATGGGCTTGATAATATGCCCTTGTGAATTCCCATAGAAGCCCAGGTTCTGTTGTTAACCTGGGCTTCTTTGGGAATTCACAAGGGCATATTATCAAGCCCATTATCGCTGCTTTTGCGGCAGTTTCCTGCCAATAAAAGGGGCGATAATGTATTGCCCTTTCTTGATAATATGGCCCATAGTTGGTAGTGGTCAACTTATTAAATGAAGGAGGGTTCCTGTTGCTTGGGTGTTTTTTTGTTACTGTAATCTCTGCTGATTCAAGGTTATGAGTTTGAAAAAGGTTTTGTCGGGGTGACTTTGTACAGATTATGTCCTCTCTGAGATTGTGCTTATTAAAGTTGCCTCCTAACATAAATTCAAATAGCATTTGATTGCTAATTAGTACTCCCAAGTGTAAGATTAACTTTTCTATTTTAACCAACATCTTGCTTTGTTTAAAAATGAAATATAAGTTAATTAAAATTTTCATTTTACCTCCTTTGCCTCTATATTCTTCAATATTACCTGCTTGCAGCATAACTGATTTGACTTTTATTTTAGTGATGGTATCTTACATATGGAGAAGTGTGGCTCAATGGTTAGAGCGGCAGACCCTGATGCAGAGGTCTGGCCTGGAACCAGGGTTCAATTCATGCCTCAGCGGGTCTTGGGCTCAATTTCCTTGGACCTGATAATTCTCGCCTCGTGCCTATTCTAATCATGAGTCCCACTCTGCAACTCTGGGCAATAGCTTGTTTAATCTCCACAATGGCCCCAACAGTGCTAGGATGCCTGGCTGCACCTTGGGGGTGCCCAGGAGTGGGCACCTCACAGGGAAAAAGCCAGGAAGGGTTCCACAGCGGTATTCGTACAAGCGCCGGAGAGACCCCATGTGGGGTGATTCGGGCGCTATACAAGTAATACAATATTTGTATTTACATATATCGATATGCCACCCAATTGCCTTTCAAAGTGGAATTTTTCTTACTTGGCCCCCCCAGCCAGCACAGAGGGACGCCCGGTGTACCGCCGGAGAGAGCGGTGCTCCACACACCTGAGCTGCTGCCAGGTGGGGTGATGATATTTCCTCCTACCAATTAGGTTGGAGAAGAATAAGGAATAACCTGAAACCATTCAGGTATTCTTTACCCTTTTATTGCAGTAGCTGTATAAATCTAGGTCCTGATGAAAGTAGTGACGTATTTATAGTCACCGATGCTGAAACATGTTGACCCTACTTGCAGGTGGATATTTTGTTAAATCTGCCAGTTAATTTACACTTATATTTTTGATAATGGGAGAACTGAGAGAAACTATTAAATTAATTTCCCTTCTACTCAATTTCTACCTAATTTTAACACACTTCACGTTTATTCATATTTATGCACTGCAAAACAGTTACCCACAACTACTACAACAAAATCATTTTTTTGTTCCACCCATCGCATAACTCATTTATTATCTACACTGAGTTTAATAGTCACAACAACATTAAGTGACTTGTATATACAAAAAAAACTTTCTCCTGGGTGAGGAGAGCACAGATGATGACTAGGGCGGAACCGTCTGGGAACTGATGGGCACTTTTTCCCAACTGTGGAATTGTGTTTTTTGTTGCACTTATTGCACCTTTGTCCAACCTGAAGTTTTTTGTATCTTCCACAACACACACCAGAATTCCATCTCGACCCACAGACATCCTTTTTGTTGTTAATGTATAGTATTGGGGCATGTGTCTGTCAGGGTCGTTAATCTAGCCTCTGAACACCCTTTCTAAATGTTTGTTTTCTGGAATTTTTCTTACTGCCTTATTGATCTCTGCAAAGCTTGAAAGAAAGTGGGTTAGGAAGACAAGGTCTCTTGGAGGCAGACAATGTCTACATTATTCAGTAATCGTAATGCGGCCTTGCTTGTAAAATCTTTGTGATTCCTACCATGCTCCACAATATAATTTTTGTTATTAAATCTTGTTGATTTGCACTTTTTATGGCCCTGGGGTAGATGTGAGGGATGTTTTGAATTTTCCAGAGCAAGGTTTGTGGTAATACAGCTCCAGTAATTTGCATGGTCTTTTACCATTCTAGGCATTGTGATTATGCTTTGTCCTATTGCGTGCGCCTCATGTCGAAACAGAAAAAGGTTAAAGTCCTGGTGCTGTGATTGAATGTGGGCTTGAAGTTTCCCATAAAATACTTTTATTTGTGGACTGTCTGGACCCTTCAGCATCTTTGAGTGATTAGAAGTGTGGAGATGAGCAATCTGATAGCAGGACACTTCCAGGAATTTCGCAATGGTGATGAGACTAAATAAAATATTGTGTACCTTAAAATATGAGAGGTAGAGATAGGGAAACTGATCTAAGAAGATTAAAATCAAGGTACATTTTAGATTTGAACACCTAGGACCATTAGGATTGAATGCTGACGAGGAATTACATGTCCATCCATAAGCATACAGGATATGCCCCTTTTTCTAGCAGTGAAATTAGTTGCCTCGGAACTTTTATTTTTGATTTCTGTATTCTTTATAAGATGTCATATGTAGATGCACATATTTAGTTTTCTTAATAATTTTTATATCCAAATGGTGGATTTTTTGCATTTCAGGAGAATCATCCATGCCTGGCAGAGTGGAAGATTTTCTTGACTATAACACATTACGATGTCTGTAAAGAATCAGTGTAATGAGAAATGTAATGGCTCAATGGGGCATAATTGAATAAAAGAGAGGAACCAGCAGAGTGCAGCAGAGAGCCGCTACTGCAGCATAGCAGTGAGCAGTGGGCCGTGAGTTGCTGAGCGAGCGAGACGCCAGACGACCGAGAAAGCCATCTGTGCACTGAGGCTTTGAAGCTTCAAGGGCCCCCCCCAAGACACTCGAGGGGCAGGGACAGGGAGGCGAGGTCTGAGGCGAATCGAGGACCACCGCGGTGGAGCCCAAGCGGAGCGGCGTCTTATAGGGTATCATAGCGCCCAGCGTGCTCTCCCGCATCGCCCAGCTGATTAGCCGATTAGCCTGCGGTGTCAGGGGCCGGGGATCAGGCTACCGAGTACAACTGACCGGACCTGACCCGACCCAGCTCAGCAGTTTCTCCTGGTGTCTCCTGGGCATCGCCAGGTTCCCCAGCCACGAGACAAGGACCAGATCAGACCTACAGAACACTAGCAGTCAGCTAGCACCGAGGGTGAGAGGTGTGAGTACCAGCAGTGCTATCGGCAATATCAGCCCAGTAACTGATTATTCTTGAAAAACGTGTAACTATGGATAGGCCTACCGGATAAACCCAATTAACAGCCGGGGCACACAAACAGAGTGTTAAACAGCACACGCTAGAGGTCCATTACCTGCTTGGCAAAAAAACTGTCTACCTGCATTTTTTTTTTCTTTTTCTTTCTGATAAAGCTAATTAACTGCTGGGTCAGTCTAACAGTGTGGTAAAAGTGTATGCTTGGGGGACTGAGCTCCGTTACATACCATCACATACCTGGCAAAAAATTGGCTACGAGTACTATCCTAACACCAGAGAGAGCTGTCATCCCGCCACCTACCGCAACAACACCTCACTATCTCCCTGACGGCAGCTGCCCAAACTCAGAGGGGGCAGATAGGCTTGGGAGGTGGAGCGGGAAGTAAAGCGGAGGTGGTAAAAGATAAAAAGGGGATGAGGTCTGGGAGAACACGGACAAACCCACCCAGTAATGTAAGGAAAAGAGCAAAGGCCAAAACCAAATCCCCCGTTATTCCAGCTGAGGGAAGTGCGGCCGCACCATTAATACCTCCTGTATACTCAATTTTCAGCAACATGAACCCAACCGGCAAATTTACTTTCCTGAAAGACCCAATGACAGCTATTTATGCAATGCCGATAACACCAAATGGATTGCAAAAACCAATGTAACCAAAAAAAGTAGATATAAGGCCAATAGACACAAGGACTCCTCTGAGTGTCTTAAACACCAATGTAGATAGGGCCAATGGAATAGAGGAAATACCCAAGCATACGGATGCCACCCTGGAGAAAAATATGTTTCAAATTCAAGCCCAAGTGCACAAGGAAAATAAAAAGCACAACTTAATTCAAAGGCAAGGACAAGAGAAACAATTAACAACCCATACAGGATCAATCAATGCCACGGACTGCCACGATGAAAGACACACAACAAGTAGCTCACCTAACAAAAAAGAGAACAAAGGCGAAAGAACTTCCGTAACACTATCACTATCAACCAATGCCATAAATCAAGAGCAAACAATAACGGGAAGTCACCCGGCCCAACCTGATAACGAGGATTGTTACAACAATAGTATGTATGAATTAGCATACAAGGTGCCTCCATACAGTCACTCAACCCCAAGACTGGACTAACGCATGGCCCCTGTAATGAATAAAGCCATAGACAAGACAAAGACAAAGGATTTTAACCCCTGCTGGGCGTCTCAAGTACCTATACTTAATAAAGGAAGAACTCCAACACAAAAAGCCTGCTCGGATATCCATACAACCGAAAATAACCTGGAGGGATTGAAAATCCCCAGTAAATCACTCACCACCGAAAAGGAGGACCAGGAAGCAACCGAAAGCAATTTTGAGGGATTAAAAATCCCCAACAAAGCAATCATCATCGTAAAGGAGGACCAGGGAGCAACATCAATCGGTTGGTGTACAAAAAACTCTCCAATCAGGGAGTCGCCAAGTAATAACATAGTTGAGATATCCAGTGGAATGAACCAGGAAGTGGACATTAATGCACTAATAGATTTACCAAAAGTGATTGACGTCGATGCTCAAACGGAACCTTCAATAATAGAGATTTCAAGTGTTTCCGCTGGTGCCGATGTAGCAACTACAAAAAACCCTGAACCATGTCCCGAAATACGGCAAAAAATTAAAGTGCGGCAGAAAGACACAACATCCATAAAGCAAGTTCCACAGGGATTTTTCTCCAATTGCAATACAGGGGTCCAGCACCGGCAAGAAATAGGGCACGACATTAACGAAAACCTGGAATCTATAATTACATTACAAAGTGCACTGGGGTGCATATTGGAAACCTCTATTAAAACTCTCAATATGCAGTCAGATAAACTCGACATTCAGATACATTTAATGAGTACAATGGCGGAACACATATCTAACATAAACAAAAAGTTAGATATCATGGCCAGCATTCCCAACATCATTAAGGACTACATCCGACCGTGGGCAGCATTCCAGTCATGCACCTGCCATCCAATATTGGAAAAACTAAAGGATTTGCCATCAATTCTTAAAGACATGCTACAGGAATGCAAGCACGCTAACCAGAGTAACAACAGAACACCAATCGGATGTGACCTTATTTCCCTCGGAAATTGCAAGAGCACACAAAAGGAATATCCAGTTAAAATTAATGCAGACCAAGCAGACGAATCAGCACGGCAAATAGCAGTGGAAAAAAACAAACAAAACAAACTAACAATGATATCTGACAATATAATAGAGGAACCTAAAATAATAGGTGCAACGCCCCTTATCATACAAAACAATGGTTCCAAACTATTAGGAATAGAGCATTCAAACCAAGATGGGGTAAGAAATCCAAACGACCTGAAAGGTCTAACCAAGCGGCAAAAAAAACGGGCAAGAAAAAACAGAAATCAGCTGCCAAATTGCCCACCTGCAAATAAGCAGATGTTGGTTACTTTTCCTATCTTTAATCAGGGAAAAAGGACATTAAAACAGGAACCCAACATTAAAGAGGGGACATACCAGTCATCTCTCGGGACAGAAAAAGAATATAAAAATTGGAAAAACCTAGAAGAGGGACAAATACTATTAAACACAAGCCCTAAGGAAATGACCCAACTGACGACATCAAAAAAATCTATGCATACAGAAGGGGTCGTTCTTGCTAAAATTCCAGGAGCCAGGAACCCCAGTAGCACTGATTTGTTTAGTTCAATGACTGCCGTAAGTGGCACTGGCTGGAGCACGGATCAAGGGCCCAGCAACACCACACAACTAAATAAAACTTCAGATAGTCTGCCAGATGAGCCGCAAAATACTGAGTCTATCTCTCGCCAAAAAGGGAGCACCACTTATGAAGATACAAGGCTCCCTGCAAACAGGATCGAGCAACACAACAAACAAGAACAAAGCAATCAGGGGCCCCATTGGGTTGTAGTCAAAGGCACGGACAAAAACCAAAAAGTGCCCTCTATTCGTGTCACTATACCAAGCAATAACCCAATTGCAGGGAAAAGTGTCACTACACCGACCGATAATCAAACCTCAGGAAAAAGTGACCAAAAGATCAATAGGGAAGTAATAACCAAGGCGGATAGAAATATGCACGATCAAATACAACTCACGATATTTACAGGCAACAATGGTATGCAACAAACTACAGAAATCGCAAATGTGGAAAAAATAGGACCATGCCCCGGGTCTGCCACTGCAACCAGTGGGCACCACCCAGAACACGCCGGCTTTAAACGATCATGCCGGGAAGTAAAGGCCATGGCGAGTATGCCACTCACATAAACTCAGAATTATGCGTATAACCAAATAGCGCAATATCTCCATCTTAATGCAAAGGATTACGACGATCACAAGTCTACAAAACCCTCATCAAATGAAAAAGTACAGATTAGCAGTGACCGACCTACTGAGATGCAACCAGTCACAGCAGGAAATATACTTTTTATTCCCAACTACGAGCCCCAAGGCACACAAGATCTTTTAAATCGAGGGAATATTCTCCATCTGACATCTACCATCCCAAGCCTAAGCCATCTAACATCCGTCGATTTATTATCAATTGAATTCATCACGTTAGGGGACAATGGGGCTAGGGAAGGCACATGTGCCACCTGGAGGAATGTAGAAGTGGTAAAGAGCATTCTTACTGAAACGCGTAAATTTGAAGAGTGGGGAATCACGCTGAAAGAAGAAACAAAAAAGGGCTATCCGTCACCCCTGCTAAGAAGATGTGGGAAAAGAGCTCCATCTGACAAAAGAGCTGACTGCAAAAATCGAACCACTCATTCAGTACTACAGGGTGCCAGGGGGGCGGAAACTCCCATCAACAATCACCAGAGACAGGCACTGGGCATTAATGGTAAGTGAACCCACTGCGAGGCAGGCAAGACCAAAGAAATCCTAATAAAGTTACTCTCCTGGAACATCGCGGGAGCGAAAAACATCTTAAAACATAGTAGAAAAACAGCTACCTGGGACCAATATGACATCATAGCACTTCAGGATACGTGGACAATGGAACCAATTGACTTACCAGGAAGACTATGTTTCCATGAAAGTGCGACGCGTCCCAAGCGCTATGGGCGCGCAAGGGGGGGACTTTCAATATATGTATCCACTGCACTGAAGATCAACGCCTCGCAAATGGCTGTATCAGCAGCAGATATGCAAATCATTAAACTGGAGAGCACAACAAAAGGCAAGACGAGAACAATCATCCTAATTAATTTATACGCCCACCCGAAAAAATCAGCCAAAAAAGAACTCTTCCAACGTGTTGTTAATGTTGTAACCAACACCCGCCTTGAACAACCAAGCTGGGAGATTATCGTTACGGGTGATTTCAACACCAACCTTTTACATCAACCGGAAGATGAGGACAGCATCTCAGTAGCAAACGAAATGTGGGACGTTGAACCTCAGGAGATTGTATCGGTCATGAAGAAAGATAAAGTGGGTAGGCAGCTGATGTGGGACTTTGAACGCCTTGGCCTACGGGTAATAAACAGTAGAGCTATTCACGACAAACTCCCTGCCGCAACCTATATAGGCCATAATACAAGTTCCATTTTGGATTATGCATTGGTAACATTACCCCTGCTGAGTCTAATTAAAAAATTCCAAATAATCTGCTCACTAGACAGTGATCATTCAATGCAACATATCGAGATGAAACTGAATTCTTCTAGGTACGTAAAGGCGCCAACCATACCAGGCATAATCTCTACAATTAACCTGAAGCGGTTAAAGTGGACGAGCAACACACTGCCTCAAATAGCGTTGGATGCGAAGAAAATATTTAAAACATCCATCGCAGAGAAAGACCTATGCTCAGAAACCTGGTCTGACTTCCTGGAAAAGTTACCAAGGTCCAGTAGCAATGCTAAAAGGGAGACCTATCCTATGTCCGATACCAAACTCACAAAAACTACACTTTCTATGAAGAAACATCTTCGGAAGCTCACAAGACGGGCACAAGGTACAAAGATAAAACCAAGCCTCTGGCAAGAAGTCCGATCGATAAGGAGACAATACAAGAAGCTGGTATGGATGGAAAAAAGGAACAAAGCCAATGATTTCTGGGCTAAATTGTTACATAACATAAAAATATCAGACTCCAGGGCTTTCTGGATGCAAGTCAATTCCATTAATAGAACAGCACAACCTATAAGTATGACATGCATCAATGAAAACGATTGGGCCCAACACATAGTCGACACATTCTCGACAAAACCATAGGCACACCAGATTATAACGTCAATAACGGCATCTGAAACATCAAGAGCAATGGACCAGGAAAGCATGGCTGTTTCTAGCACCAATGGCATGATCTACCGTCAGGAAGATATGGGTCAACCAATGTGGACAGATGACGATCGCCGAATATTACTAATAATCAAGACAGGCACGCAAGAGAGTGCGCCGGGGCCAAACGGCATCCTGCAGGCAATCTATAAAGAGGACCCCAAGTTCTGGGCATGCAAATTTAATCTCTTGTTTCGGTCAATTAGCAACTCAGGTGGAGGGGTGCCATCATCAATCCCATTTATAAAGGCGGAGACCGCAAAAATCCAATCAATTATCGCTTAATAGCCCTGATCGATGCGGAAGCTAAATACTACGCATCCCTGGTGCTAGCCGATCTAGCACAATGGTCGGATATGAACAGCAAAATCCTGTTAAATCAGACAGGGTTTCGTCGTGGAACAGGCACCATGGCAAATGCAATGGCATTATGCTTGATTGGTGAAAAAAGCCTCCAAAACCATCAGGAACTTACACATGTTTCATTGACTTTAAGGCGGCCTTCGACCGTGTCAACAGAAAATTACTATGGACTAAATTGAAGCAGCAGGGCCTGCCAGACTCAATCCTAACGCCGATCATCGACCTGTACAGTAACACCTGGATGCAGGTAAAGATCGACAATGGACAGAGGCTAACCCGGAAGATCAACACCTCTGATGGACTAAAGCAAGGCTGTGTTTTGGCCCCCCACCTCTTTAATTTATTCATGGCCGACCTAACAGTAAGCCTTGACCGGACTAATGCTCATCCGCCGCAGCTAGGTAATCTCCGTGTAACACACCTATCCTATGCCGACGATGTGGTCCTATTAAGCCAGACAAGAATAGGCTTGCAACGTCTTCTAAATGAATTGACCCGCTATACAAAACAGAAATTGCTAGAAATAACCAGCACAAAAACAAAAATCATGGTTATAACCCGACGACACAAAGTGCCACCAACCTTCTCAATAGACAATGTTAAACTAGAAGTGGTTGGAAGTTACAAGTATCTCGGGACAAGCGTCTCGATTTCAGCATGCAATTTAATAGCATGGAAAAGAAGGGCACAATACTATTGCATGCCTTTAGTACCCTAGCGACCGAACTTAAAGGTCCCTTGGTCTCCCCCTTGCTAACAATAATGAAAGCTAAGTTACTCCCAACAATAGCTTATGGGAGCGTATTACATCATGGCAAGAGTGCACAACTTCTGGACAAAGCACAAATGAAAATCTACAAGCGAGTATTTGCATTACCAAGAAACGCATTACCCGCACAAGTAAGGCTTGAATTTGGTCTGCAATCCCAAATGCTGCTGAAAAAGTACGAGACCATAACATTTTGGTACAATGTCTGGATGAACCAAGAGATAGCGGTCTATCGTGCTATGTGGGAAACACTTAGCAAAAGTCCCAATTCTCACTACGTCATATACCTTAAACTGTCATTAGAATCAACCGAGTTGGCTGCTCTCTGGGAATCCAAGCTTCCAGTACTTTCCTTTAAACAGTTGGTAAAGAAGGCTGCCAACAGGCATTCGTTGCTCGACGATAAAATAACCTTCAGTCGTCGGTCCCATGCCTGGATGACAATTCAATCTTATAAAAAATTAGTACCGGCAGCCTACCTAGACCTTGCTTTCTCGCCTTTCATCAAACGTAAACACCTCAATTTAAGGCTGGGTAACTTTCCAACAAATGCCGAGACACCAAAGTGGAAGTCCCAAGAATGTGACGGATGCGGTTTATGTGGCGCAGGAAGACAAGACTTTATCCATCTGATTTGTATTTGCCCGGTTCTGATCCAGGAACGCCGGAGTGGGTTAAAAACCAAGTTTAAAGAATATGGAATACGTACCTGCCGGTCTGCGATCATACACATTTTATGCTCAGTAGATCCGCAACTCATTTGCAGGGCAGTCAAATTCATTGACATTTTTGAGAAAAAGCAAAGAATACTGACAAAGTCTTGAATCTGGAACATGTTAATATTCAAATTTGAAAGACTTTTTTATCTTAATAACTTTTTATCATTCGCAGAGCAGTGTAAACTTTCTGTGTTTTAGTATATTGTCGTATTTATACTTTGTAATGGTTTTTACTAACTATACAATAAAGTATTATTATTATTAAGAGTAGGAGCCAAGCATACTCAAATGAAATATATTTTGGTTTATTATGTGATGTATGTACTGTCAGTATACTTGAATGAAATGTAGTTTTAATTTATCATAGTGATTTCATTTGTAATAATTTTTCATTTAATTGTACATTCAGTCTTTAAATTTATGCATTGAATTTATTATGAAATCTATATCATATTGTTGTAGATATATTACATAGTTAAGCTGTGGACACAACAATGGAATTTAGAAACAATGCAGTACATGGAGATTTTCTGTATTTTTTGTATGCCTACGCACAGGTCACATGATTATTTCAGGGATTCACTATATATTATCAACTATGGTGTCAATCCATACTATTATAATAAAGAGAGAGCCCAAACCTTTGAGACGGGTAATCTCAGGAACCACAGCATCAATCACAACACGCAATACAGCGTTGGAAAGGGCATTTGCAGCAGAAGGACATAGGCTATGCAGACGCCCACCATATACATTTAAAAGGTAAAAGAACTGTGCCAGCAAAGTAGTCTCTTGTGGGTGTGTCTGCGTTGTGCTGAGGGTGTGTGCTGGGGGCGTGTGGTACGTTCTGCCCTTCATGCTATGTCTCATATTGTGTGCTAATCCCGCCCTGCTCCCTTTAAATACCCCTGCACCCCATAATCATAACCCACGCTTACTCTTTAAAATAGCCCAACACCCTTAAACACTAACCCATCTTAACCCTATAAATATACCACTGTACCCCAAAACCCAAACCTACCCATGAACCCTAACACATCCCTGTACCCCAAAACCCAAACCTAGCCCTGAACCCTTAAAATACCCCTGTACCCCAAAACCCAAACCTACCCCTGAACCCTAAAAATACCCCTGTACCCCAAAACCTAGCCCTGAACCCTAAAAATACTCTGTACCCCAAAACCCAAACCTACCCCTGAACCCTAAAATACCCCTGTACCCCAAAACCCAAACCTATCCCTGAACCCTAAAAATACCTCTGTACCCCAAAACCCAAACCAAGCCCTGAACCCTTAAAATACCCCTGTACCCCAAAACCCAAACCTATCCCTGAACCCTAAAAATACCCCTATACACCCAAAACCCAAAACTAGCCCTGAACCCTAAAAATACCCCTGTACCCCAAAACCCATACCTATCCCTAAACCCTAAAACTACCCCTGTACCCCATAACCCAAAACTATATCTGAACCCTTAAAATACCCAAACACCCCAAAACATATACCTCAGTACCCCAAAACATATACCCCTATCCCCATACTTACCTTATCCAAACATAAAAAAAACTTGCTTTTACCATTCATGCATTTACAACGAATTTCGTTGTAAATGTATGCGTGGTAAAAGCATATAAAATGTAATGCCATGCGTTATAATGACATTGCGGAGTCATGGTACTTTCATAATGAAAGTATGCGGAGTGATGGTATGCGGAAAGAAAGTTGCGGAATAATGGGTGTTTACCCTCCCCCGGTAAGTACATTGGTGGCACGGCGGCCCACATCTCCAGCAACATACTCATATTTTTTCACCACCCATTTGAAAAATGCACAGGTCTCTCTCATTGGTGGCCAGCACCGACATACACTTTTAGACACACCTCCCACCACAAGTTCTAGAATTGCGAACTTTAGAGCTGGGGAGCTACGTTCGAATCTCGGCATCAGCTCAACATCCTGTGATTCCAAGCAAATCGCTTTGCCTCCCCGTGCCTACCACAAATGAATGTGTTCTTCTGTAATGTAAATTGTGCTCATGCCATGTTGTCGGGTTCGCGCTATATAATATTGCAAGGAAAAATAAAGTAGGGAAACTCGAGTTCACACACTACTGAACTTGCACTCTTAAGTGCATCAGCAGTGCACTGTGAATCTGAGCGTTTCACAGGCCTGTCACAGATAAGAAATGCGATCTAAACGAAATCCTACAAAACAATGTACTACTGGCCGGCAGCAATTCATACCCGGACAACGTCGGGACGGGCTGCTAGTGGCTTTATAAAGCCAAAACACGTTGATGGTGCACTCCACAGTAGCACACAAATAAAAGATTCGAAGTGCCAGACGTTTATTGTATGTGAAGGGAAAAAAGATATATACATATACATATATATAGTTATTGTTAGGATGATGTTTCAATAGGAAAAGCGTTTTTTTGACTTGCCTAATCTTTGCCCCAGTTTCACTAATCTTCACAACATTTTCCAAAAGAAGTACTCCAGTGATTCACTGTGAGTGGCTTCTTCCACAGCAGACAAACGTTGAATTTGGTGTTTTGCTGTTGTTGTCTGAGCCGCGGAAGAGTGCCCTGATGCCGTTCCGGCATTCCTGCAGGTTCATCAAGCGGTGAACCCATTGAAGGCACAGGTGCCATTATTCCAGGAAGCAAGCAGCTTGAATGACTGCATGTCGGCCCGCAATCCACTTGGATGTAATTGAAAAGATTTACAGCGATGGGGGAGGCTGCTCACTTGAGAACAATGACGAGCACTACGATTCTCAGAAGGCCACTGTTGTGACCACACCCACTGGGGCGGGGTGATCTGATATTTGAGATGTCTGCAAAATGTGCTCCCCTATCGACTGCCTGCAGCCCAGAGCCCCTGAGGAGGTGTGCAAACATGGGACGCGTCGGGTGAGCTGGACATTTCACTGTGTGGGCGTTATCCTGTTGTTCGTGCTGCTGCCTGCAATAAATGAAATCATTGGGTAATACTCACCTGTGAGTGGCTTCCACAGCAGACAAACGTTGAATGTGATATATATATATATAAATATAGTCGCCAGTAGGTAGTTATAGTTAGGATCATTTTCAAAAGGGAAATCGCAACATTCTATTGGGAATAACTTTGGTGCCGGTTGAGGTCAAATTTGCCACGCGACGCTCCGGTCCTTCCTTGAAAGTTTGGGGGGGATTCGTCAAGCGGGGGCCGAGATAAAAGGGGGGTCCCAAAACGTGTTTTCCCCATGTTAATTTCCATAGGGCGGTCGACCTCACTTTTAGCCCGAAAGGCTGAATGGATTTCCACCAAACATGGCAAAATTGTAGGGACTGGTAGCCCGATGTGCCTTTGCTATGTCTCAAGATATGTGCTCCAGTGGATTTTGAGTAATTTAGGTTAAAAAATAATATATATATCTATAAGCGCGCCCCGGTACGGGCACTGGAGCGCGTAACAGCGCGCTACACAAGTTTGCGCACGGAAACCTGATTGGTTCTCGGGTGTCTGTAAACATTCCAAACAGTCCGCAGCGGCCGCCATCTTGTGTCTCGGTAGGATCGAAACACAAGAGGTGCCAAAAACAAATGTGGAAATGACCAAAAGGGGACAGGGTAGACCCCCCTGGCCCCCTAGGTTTGATGTGGGGGCCATAAAAGGGCCCCGCGGGGCAAAAAAAAATAATATTTTTTTGTCGATATGCGCAGGGGGAGCGCCCGGTATGCGCACCGGGGAGCGTACCAGGGAGCGTACCATGAGGAAAAAAGAATGACAGATTTTTTTTTTAAAGTAGCATTTTTTTATAAATTGGAGGTAGTTCTAAAAAGAACTGTTTTTTTTATTCTTTTTGTTGTTTTATATTTTTTTAATTATTTTTTTGAACATTTTTTACTTTTTGGGCTTTTCTGAACAGCTGCTGCTGCTACTGTAGCCATTTCTCTATCAATAGAAGCAGGTCTTCCTCACTCAAAGAAAAAAGTGAGAATGAGGAAAAAAGGTGGGGGCTTTCATCATTTGGAAAACAAAACTGTTCTGAACCAAAGAAAAGTGATATTTTCAGGTAACATGAGCCGGGCTTTCATTATTTGGAAACCAAAACTGTTCTGAACCAATGAAAAGTGTTGTTTTCAGGTCACATGACCCGACGCGCTTACGCTACGCGCCCTGGTGCGCGCCCGGCGGCGCTTACGTAGCGCGTTAGTATGCGCGTGGGTGCTTCCGGGTGCGCTTACGCCGTGCGTATCACGCGGACGCGGCTACGTGATACGTCACGATGATGTTTTCGTTCGCGGCAATAGCGCTAACAGGACGCTCACCGGTACGTGCCGCTTCTCAGATTGAGACGCAACTGCTCACAGGACTCTGATTTTATAAAAGCAGCAGAGGAATGCATCATGAGGTTCCGCATAAGGGGTTATAACCAGGCAGAATTGGAGAAGACCTATAAAAAGGTAGCCAGAATCCCTAGGAAACATCTACTTGAGAGCAAGGATAAGAAAGATCAATCCTCCGAAATTCGTATGATAACAACTTTTTCAGACCAGGCTAATACCCTAAGAAGGATAATGACGAAGAACTGGCATATTCTCCATACAGACCCTATAATAGGGAAAGATGTCCCTCTGAAACCTCTGATAACCTTCAGGAAACTAAGATCTATCAAAGATAAAATTGTCAATAGTCACCTGACACCAGTGAAACCCAAAGTAAGTGCTACTCTTAAGGACATGAAAGGATTTTTTCCATGTGGGAAATGCCGAGCATGTGAAAAGAGTAAACAGGTTTTTTCATATAGGATCCCGGGGATGTCTCAAATGAAGCCCATTAAGGAGTTCATTACATGCACAACCCCCTATGTTGTTTACTGTCTTACCTGCCCCTGTGGACTCAAATATATTGGAAGTACAATTAAAAATGTGAAAATGCGAATCCTAGAACATCAAAGAGCTATAACGAACAAAGACATGGCATACCCTGTAGCTCGTCATTTCGCAGAGGCACACCAAAGTAACAGGGAGCTGTTACAGTACTTCGGTTTGGATCATATCCCCTTAAATCCTAGGGGGGGGATCGACTACTCAGTCTTCGGAGATTGGAGTTGCGTTATATTATAGGCATGCAAACAAAACACCTATTGGGTCTTAACAGTGGGGAGGAATTAACTGTTCATCTTGGGAGACACTAAAGATAAAATCTGTTAATGGATGAATAGATAAAATGTAATGATGATGAACACTCTTTTTGAATATGAATTTTTGGAAATAGGACATCTCTGAGTAACCTTAATTTAATATGGGTGACAAGGAATAAGATCTTTATGATAGAACTGTGAATGTCATTCCCCATAGAAGCAGTTATGATGTTTTGATAATTTGAAATGTGACCATGAATGATGAATTTGGATATTCTTATGAATTCTTTCACCCCGAGTACGGCAAGGAGTGGTGATAAGCCGTTACACGACTTTATTTCTCTTTTCTTTTTAATATCAGCCTTGATTTATGGTATTTAATACAGCATGCATTTATACCTGGATCAGTAATCATCAGAATCATCGATGTGGTTGGTGCATGTACGTATATATATGTGTAAAGGTTTGTGCTCTTATACTGTTTAAACGGGCAGCTCGACAGCGCTTAGAAATGCTGGTTAATTGCCGATACACGGCAATATATACGTAATCCACCGGCCATAGCGGTGTTTATGACATTTAAATGATATTATACCAATGTCAAATGTGTTATTTAACCTATTCTAAAATGGCCGCTATGTTTTCATGCGCTGAAATCATTGTCCGTTTTCAGTTACTTGTAAATCAATGCATATATGGCGCTGCCAGACGGTCGAGAATGTAAACATTGACGAAGGACTTTGCGTCCGAAACGCCTCTGTTACACAAGTTTGTGAGTTGAAATAAAATATTGCTGCTTTACCCCCGGAGTGCGTTTTACATTTCTGGATGGAAATAGTTTTGAGCTTGAATACTTGACCGCGAGTATCGGCGCGGAGTCTGCACCCGCTGGTGAGTGCCTTGGGATTGCCGGTGCAACTGGGAGCTCCAATATATATATATATATATATATATATATATATATGAAAATACAGCTATTTCTAAGATATGATGCTCTTTTTCTCTCCCCCAGGACTGGCTCGCTTCAAGTTGATGGAGGAGATGCGCTTTGCTCATTTAATCCCCATGGATTTTTTGCTTTCTGTCTACCCAGTTTTGATTTTTTCTGTGACCATGAACTCACTTTCACTCACAGTAAATTCTGTGGAAGGGGACTGAGAGTGGTAACCGCCAAAGTCTGCCTTTGAATATAAGGCCACTGCTTCTCAGCTGAGGAAACAGGCTCTGGCCGGTTACATGCAAAAATGTAGGTACATGTGTATGGGCTGCGAGCAAGAGACTAGTGTCTAGCTTAAAATAGTATCTGTGCCTCTTGCAGATGGGATCATTCAGGGATTGGTGCTGACCTAGAGTAGGCCTTGTAATGTGAGTGGCCTTCATAGTGTTTGTGTGTAGTGAGTACTGAAAGGCTGTGCACTCACTACTAAGGCCTAGAGGCACAAGTCAGATATAAATATGTACCCTAAGTAACCCTGGGCGAAGTATTTCGCAACGCTTGCATAGTTTGTGAAGTTTCTGCTACTTCGCACTATGCAAATTGCACGTAGCACAGTGCAAACACGCGTAGCAGTCAATTTTTGCTTGCTCGCGGTCCTCAACCTCAAGTTGGCGACCGCGAGCGAGCAAAATGACATCCCGCAGAGTCTTTTTCCTCATTCGCGATCAGCAACATCAAATTGCCAATCGCAAGGGTGGAAAATAAACTTCCTGGTGAGATTCTCAACGCAGGAAGGTCAGGTTTCTCATTGCGAGTGGTCGCGTATGCTCGTGACCGCTCGTGATGAGAAACTACCAGTCCGCGTTGAGAAAACTGCTGCTCGAGTAGTAGAAATCTACTCGAGCGGCAGAAAATGATCGCTTGCACTGAGCAAGATGCAGTTTGCACTGATTGCACAGGGCAGACAAGCAACCAGCACTGTGTAATCAGTGCAAACAGCATTTTGCACAGTGCACTACCCAGTTTACGTAGGTACGTGTAGCTTGCGTAGTGCGAAGTGCACTTCGCGTAGCTACGTGTAGTGCTACTACGTGAACTACGCCCAGGGTTAACCCTAAGTAGAAATCCACTGTTCACTTTTGTGATAACTGTACTCTGGCATTTTGGGATAATTGGGTTTCAGGCCTTAGTCCACCCTAGTGGGCCAAATAAATTACTCTGCTGGACAGCAGGAGTATCAAAGGATTTCTCACACAATAGAGCAATTTGTGAGTGCGTGGTACAGTTATTGAGAAACAAATGAGTGGGGGGAAAACTACATATGTTAATTAATTCTTCACTCTGCACCTGTCCTGAGCAAGCCAAAGCCCACAGGAAGGCCTGACATCTGTTGGAGACAGGACTGAGGCTCCCATGGAAGGCAATTTCATAGACCAGTTGGAGTTGCCATGTTTAAACATTCCCAAATGGTGTGGAAGACGGCTGGAGCATGGGTGGAATCATGATGTGGCATTCTATGATTGGACAGAGATGTCAACCTTCCAGAACTTTACACTCCCCAGTTAAAAACCCATGCATAAGGGAGAGACAGTGAAAAACACACTGTTCCTGGGGCAGCAACACCAGAATAATGTCAAGCTGGAAGGAAGAAGAGCCCTGAATGTCTGCAAGGTTGAAATTCGGTACGCTGAGCAGCTGGCACTCGGGATTAGGATGTGTCTCTCCAGGGCCAGTGGCGCTGGCCTCCTTACTCTCCTGAGGAACAGTAAGAGAACAGATCTGAAGAGGGGAGCCAGAGGGTTCCGCTGGGACTTCTGCGGACAGCCCTTCCATTCTCTGACACACAGCTGCCCTGCAAGTAGTCAGGAGGCATGCGACAAGGGGAGAGTGGCAAGGGGAGTGTTCTGTTTGTTGGCTATGGCATGGTCCCTAAGCAGGAGAGAGCATCAGGAATCCAGGCAGAGCATAGGTCTTGAAAAGGGAGCCCTAAGAACCTGTGGGTAGGTGCATCCTCATTCTGTTAGCCACCTTGGGGAGAGTTATGTGTGGATTTCTATCCTCCAGATCTTCTATGGCCCCTGGGACCCCATGAAATGTCGCCCAAAAAGCATGAATATTGTCCAGAGGGTCCCCTTCTATGCAGAACTGCGTCAACAAAGATGAACGTCACTGCGCTCCTGACCAGGGTATGGATGTCCCCTGCTCCCCTTGCCCATGTCTGGGGACAATGGGGTGCATGCACTACACCACTACTGCAAGACGTGCCGTCTTCCATGCCAGCATAAGATAAGTGCAGCAGAGTGGGAAGTTCACTGGGCAGTGCGGGAGTGGGATCACTGCACTGCCCCAAAGCAAAATGCATGTGGATGACTCAAGTGGGACGGGGCACCTGTAAAAAAAAATATAAAATGTAATATGAGCCCTTGTTATTTGGAAAATAAAAGAAATGAAGCGAAGTTTCTAATAGAAAATTCACCCTGTGGCCAGGGGTTCTCCCTATAGGCCCCTTCAGCCAATCATCTGAGGCAGGCTATCCCCATATGGTTTTGGGTCGGCCCTAAAACTAGCATACTGTTATGTGTAGTGCCCCAGGAAGGCCAGGGGCACCACCAACATTTAGAAAGTGCATTTGGGGGCTGCAGAGAGTGCAGCAGCTCTCTAACAATTGTTCCCTAATACTGTCCCTAAGTCTCCAGTGAGGTATATTGATGCCTTCAGTGACGTATTTTGTTGTTTCAGAAACCTCGGGAGCCTCTTTTTCTTTTCCAGGAGTTCTGGAGTGCAGGATGCTGTTGGCCTGGTCTAAAGCTGGAGTGGCAGCAGGTTTAAAAGACAAGATAGACTGGGAGGGATTGTTCTAATGTCAATATTAACAATGACATGAAGGGTCTCAGTGTATATGAAGGTTTCTAAATGTTATAACATCGCTATTGAATTCAGGTGTAGTTTATTGGTTCATTATGCCATATTTCTGCTTTTATGAGTGTGGCAATACCCTGAAATAGCCAGTAGGTTTTGATAATGGTGCACCCTCTGTTGTGTGTAACCTAGATGATAGCATTAAGGACCCACTCCAGGTGTAACGTGTTATGAGGGTGTCACTAAAGTTATTTCCATCTCCCTGATTGCATATATTTGTGATTGCACATTATTTAGTAGTGTGTGTGTATATAGTACATTTTATAAGAAGAAGGGTCCTAAAGATTAGTATTCATGCCTTTCAAAGTCCACAGACATCATCCTACAAATCCCACAGATCCCAGCCCTTCTGGTTTTGTGCACACATAGCGTTTCACACGCGCCGGGACACTCTTTTGAGTAGCTGTGCGCGCTACAAATGTATTTAACATAACATAACATATACATGGATTAGCTTACATAACAACTTAATGCCATGGACATACCTTTTGTCAGACGAATAGTATGACAATGGAGACGCCAGGTACTTTTGTCGGCTTTGATTATTTTCCTACCATATCATGACACATGTCATGAGAACACATTCTGGACCCAGGAACTGTAGTGGAGTTGGTAATCCTCTGGTCACAGCTAAATGCATATGATGTCTCTTGAGAACAAATTCTGGCCAGTAGCGGCTGGCTGGGAATAAGGGTGTAGAGGCGGGGGGAGGGAGGGCTGCGGGGGAACATAATAATAAAAAAAAACACTTACCTCTTTCGCCGGCCATCTCTCCTCACTTCTCCATCGAGTCCGGAAATCAGGAAGCACCCAGGCACCCCATAGTCAATCACAATGCTGCAATGTAGCATTCTGATTGGCTCCTTCTAAGCCAATCACAACACTGCAATGCAACTTTGTAATTGGTCTGAGCGCTGTGAATCGGCTATCAGAGGGGACTGGGGGCCTGGGCATGTTCCTCACTAGGCTGTGTAATGCAGCCTGGTAGGGAACTTGCTAAGTGCGCATGACTTTGGCCGGTCCCAGACGGCCGACCAAGCAGTCATGTGCACTTAGTGTGCACAAATCACTCCTCCCCCTGTGCCTCCAACCCCGCCCACCCTAACCCAGCCCCCAACCTTTCAAAAATAAAAAGATAATAACTATGTTATTATCATTTTATTTATCCTGCTCATAGAGCAGTAGGGTGACGCTCCTCCGCCTTAGTGAAAAAGCCACCCCTGATTCTGGCCCCATTTTAGTCTACTATGTTATGCAACATATTGTGCTTGACCTAATGAATCTTTATAAAAACTGGCCTTGCACCAGGTTGTTATGGTAAGGTATGAGTTGCTATTTAAAAATGCCTTCTCTTGCTGTTCTTCATGTATGACGAGGATGTCTTATGTCTGTCCTACGTATTTCTAAGCTTTCATGCACCAAAAGTAACTCTATTGTGTCATTACTACACTTCTGCTCAAAATACCATCAGTTCTAATAATGAGATGGGGTCGCATCCAGCCATACCCTTGATTGATACAGCTGGTATGAATTGGTACCTACACATGAATATAAATGTGTGCATTTGTTGGATCTTTCAGCTCAATCCCCTCCCCTCTGACTGCAAGAGCTGCAGCAGTAACACGCTCCAGGCCAGGGTAGGAGCACTCTACTTTGTATGTGATCTAACATTTTCTCAATGCATGCAGTATACTCACTAAAACCGCTTGTACAAGTGCATGTGCAGTGATACTGCTTCACCTTTCCCTTTAGTCTGAACAAATGAGAATTAATATATATATATTTATTTTTATTTATTGCGATTTTATATAGCGCGAGCATTACTGAAGGTGTCAGAGCGCTTTACATAAGAACCATTTGCGATACATAAGGACTTAGGATTACATGAGTACATAAATGATACAAACAGGAAAATTGCAAATGTACAAGTTGTAAAGTCACTCAAGGAAGAGATACAAATGGATAAACTCTAAGAATCACATAGGAATGGTAGTGAGTACAAGGGACTACTATATATACAAATGGTTAGAATTATCTCTATATACATATATATACAAATAGCTTTGCTCAGGATTACATTTTAACAGCGATTAGGCTTGGACAAGTATATATCACATATTTACAGAGTGAAAAGAGAAATAAAAAGAAAAAAGAAAAAGGGATAGAGAGCGATATGTGGGGGAGAAGAGTCGGAGGCTGAGATTGGTGAGAGGAGAGAGGGGGACCATATGAGGGAGAAAGAGATAAGGCAGTCCAGCAAAAGAGAAATGACGGAAGGTCGGCAGGATGGAATCCAATGGACCAAAGGAAAGGACAAGAAGAAGTCTTGTGACCACATGTACATTACCTTCATTTGCACCAGATCCATACTAAATAGGAAACTAAACCCTACAAACTGGCACTTAGGCTTTGTATCTGTGCCTCATATGTTTTCACCATTTGAATTCTCTATTCAGTGAGGACTGGTCTTGAAGGAAGCCCAAGGCACTTTTTTAAAGGCAAATGCAATGGCTGAATTAAGTCGACCGCATGACAAGGACATAATTATTCCCCTTTTATTTAACCTCTACCCACTGGACACTAACACAGTTTTTTTTGTCTACAAGAAGATAGCTTTACCTGTTCCTCTCTGCATATTACCTAAAAGTTACCCCCACACCAGATGATGCAGGGCCCCACAATCACACAGAGGCTCTCACCTGCATCTCAAGAGCTCCCCTGTGGATTCAGGGTAATGGCCCACCATGGTAGAGGCTTCTATCATTGGGGGAAGGGCCCCATAATGGAGCATGCCACTACAGGGTGGGTGAAGGTTTCCATCCTTTCAAAAGCAAACTTCTGCTATGCTATTCAGGGGCGGCTCTAGCCTCATGGCGGCCCTAGGCAGGGAGCGTAGGTAGGGGGACCCGGAAGAGGGGGTCCGGGCGGGGCGGAGCGCAAAGGCCAGTGAAGAGGGAGGGGGCCGGGGGGTCAGGGTGTTTGGAAGTGGAACAGAGCCGGAGGCCGCCAAATCCCTGCCAGGGGCCGCCACGCAAATATGTATCCATCCTCAGAGGATTATTATATTAAGGATATATATTGGCGTGGTGGCCCCTGGGGTTTGGCGGCCCAGTGCAGGTGCACAGCTTGCACATGTCTAAGGCCGCCCCTGTGCTATTGCATGAGACTCCACTATTCATGATCCCCAGATGTTCACTTTACCCATTTTCCCTGCATGTCTTACATCTCTCCTGCTCCCCATAGTGATATAAATTATTTATCAAAGCTGCATGTGTCATAGCAAGCTTCATGACCATCATAAATTAATAAAACACTTGTGTTTCGTAGCATGATTAATAAATATCTCGTGCATTACCGCACCACAACTTAAATATTGATTTCTTATGGCAGTTCATTTCTGACTTGGAACATGAGCTCAAGCTTGATAAATTGTCAAGCTGCTTATAATAGTCAAACTGGCTGTGACGTGTAATCCCATCTCAGTGTTAGGCTGAAACTCAGACCCTCTTTTAGCAGTTTTTTTTCTTGATATCCACCCTGCATATTCCTGTAAAATAACTATATGACATTCACCTAATCTTTTTTGTGTGCAAAATGTGTGTACTGCAGAAATGGCAGACAAATAATAGCTTCCGGGGTGATGGGGTTAATTACCACCCAAGGAACGCTCAGCTTGTAGATTATTCAACCCAGTGAAGCATATGTGCACCATATTGGGATGCTGAACGCCACAACGTATGCATTGCAATAAAATATTAATATCCCTTTTTTGTTATTCTAGCACAGCAGAAGATCAATCATCAACAGCTTCTAAAGATCTTCAGGTTCCAGGACCACATTTATTTAAAATAACTTTCAGGAGCAGAATAAGGTGTGCAAAAGTGTTTTATGATTGTTTTAACATTTCTAAAGCTCTAGTATTAATAATATTTTACTAAACTATTTTGCTTGTGCTTTGCATACTTTGTTTTAGAAAAAAATAGAATTACTTTCACTTACTATGAAGATTTATTGATTGTTGTGTGGCATCTGACTGCTCATAGATAGATGTGTACATTAATACTTAAAAGAACTGTAAAAAATGGGTAATTAGTTGAGAGAGGTGGAATCCCCACGCAAATAATAAATAGATCCTTGTTTGATGAACCACAAAAAGTCACTAAATTATTCTGTGCTTAACTCTCTGGTAGCTTGTCACAAAAGCAGTCAGGCTTAACTCAGAAGCAATGTGCAAAGTATTTATCCAGCACATAGAAAGTAATAAAGTGAAAATACAACACAAGAAAAATCCCACACCAATTTAGACAAATAGAGTAAATAGAGTAAACTGTAATAAATAAAATGACAATTAAAGAGAAACTCTCTTGGACCTAACAGGATTACCACATGTTACTCGTTCCCACGCAGATTTTCTTAGTCCTGCGTCCGGATTCTGGAGGACAAGCTTTCTCAATGGAAAAGATGGGCGCTGTATTCTCTCTGTTTTAGATTGTGCAATCTCAATCACAACGCGTCCTCCTCTGTACCGGTCCCCTCGTTGCCGGAATCGAAAAAATGTTTGTTCAGGTTATATTCACAGAACCGTCCATATCTAATAGCAATATCTATTGTTAGATCTCTTTGTAACAGACTGGCTCTTATGAAATAACCATATTATGATGATCTGAATGTCTTTCACATATGTTACAGTCTCTTGTGTACTGTATTTGTAATTTTTAACTGTGACTTTTTATTACATCACTGTACTTTTGTTTTTCGAAATCATCATTTTTTAAATAAAATTGCAGTTTTATGTACTTATTGAGTCCTTCACTGATGTGTTTGTTGTTAATTGTTTGGTCCCTCAGTTTGGTTTGATGTGAGATCTTGTAGAGTGGTTGAGTTCTTTCAAATCTGAGTGGGAACGAGTGACATGTGGTAATCCTATTAGGTCCAAGGGAATATCTCTTTAATTTTACTTACCGTACCCTGTCTCTTGGATAGTGGGGTAACTCCCTTTTCTTACATCAATAAAATGTCACCAAAACAAATTATATATACAGTTGGTAGAATTGAAAAGACATATATCTATTTTTTTGGGTGAAATCTATCACCTAAAAGGTCAAAGTACCAAGGATGGGTATCTGGTCACGTGATACCAAGTGAAAGTCAAAAGTTAAGGTGTGCAGGTCGAATAACAAGGGGTGGAATGGGCCCGGTCTCTGCTTACCTTTGGACTCAGAAACACATTTTTTGAAAGGTTCTTCAGAAGGTACATTCTCAGCTGGGCAGACAGAAGGTTGCATTTCAGGTCGAGTCATTGACAATGGGGAGCCGCTGAACGAGGTCTTGGTGAAGCCTTCGATGAAGGGGGGAACGCTCCTAGCAGAACAAGCTGGATTTCGAGCAGGTTGTCGATGACGTGCTGGTTGTCGTCAAGCCCGGAGAAAATCTCTGCCTTTTGGACTTAGATGTTTTGTTCGGGCTTGGATTCACCCATTGGGATGAGGCTGCAGATTGTGGCTGGATAAGGCTCCATGAGACGAAATACCGCTGCCCGGTTGGTCCTGCTAAGAGGATTTGCTGCTGCGGAGAAAAATGCACCTCCGTTGAATCATCTTGATGGTAGGTTCTGATCTTTAAATTCTCAGAGCAGTTTTTGCTTAAAAATGTTCTGAGTCCAAGGTTTTGCATTTTGGTAGCAAGTGGCCACTTTGGCACCACACCAAGGGTCTAGGACCAGTGGGGGGGCACAATTGGGGGGCTAGGACTCACTCTAGCAGGGACAAGCAGCAGCAGAGAGGTAAACTGCAGGGATTCTGGAGCTTGTTGTGTCTCTATAGCTCACATAGGAGACCAGCCAGCTAGCTCTTAGAGTCACTCTGGTAGTCCTGGGTTCTAATAAGGAGGGCCAGTATTTCTTCTTCAGGCAGCAGGTCTGTGCTTCCAATGGTAGAGAAGCAGGCCAGTCCTACCAACAGCATTCTACCCACACCTAGTCACCTTTGTGTCATTGTTTGGGAGAAATACACAAACCCCTAATTACAGAGCCATTCACAGTTATGTGATTCAGGATACATGCAGAAGGGACGAAGGTTTGTGAACAGAAAATTCCAACTTTCTAAACGTGTTGTTTAAAGATTTGTGACATTAAATCGTACTAAGCCATCCACGAGGATTTTAATTTACAATTCACTTGAGCATAAACAGCATGGGCCCGATTCACAGAACTAACTTAAGACAAAATCCTAAACTTACTACTTTTGGTATTGACAGAAGGCATGTAGTAGTAAAGTTAGGATTTTGTCCTAAGTCTTTCTTAAGTCTGTCTTAAATCTGTCTTTCGTCTGTCCTAAATTTGTCTTAAGTCTGTCTTTAGTTTGTCTTAAGTCTGTCTTAAGTCTGTCCTAAGTTTGTCTTAAGTCTGTCTTAAGTCTGTCTTAAGTCTGTCTTAAGTCTGTCCTACTACTTTTGGTATTCACAGAAGGCATTTACTAGTAGTAAAGTTAGGATTTTGTCTTTAGTTTGACCATTTGTGGGTTAGGGCTGGTCTAGAAAGGGCTGAGGGAGTGTCACAGGATGACACTTTGAAATTTCAAAATATTGGGCCCAATTCAATAGAAAAATAGGAAAAGTATAGACAGTAGCTCCACTTCCACTTAATCATAGGTTCCCTATTTTTCCTGTTCCCCAACATTCCCATGTGTACACCTGGACAGCTGTGGCAGGTGCAGATTTCCAGACATATTTAGGGAAGATGGCATTTCTACATGTGACCTAATCCTGTTGTGTGAAGTTCACTGTAGAGTCGAACTCTGCACAATGGAAAAAGGATGCCCTGTGCAAATGCACTTTTTCATTTTTTTGATCCATAGGAAATGACTTTTCTTTGTGGAAAAAGCCTTTCCTTACACCCCTTCCAAATCCCATCTTAGAAGGGCAGTAACATCTGCTCTTAGCATGAGTACATTCTAGACCCTTTAAAGGGTGAAAAATGAAGGAACAGGGGTTTGGTAATGTCTATCATTGCTCAGGTGTGTCACCGTTTCCTAAATTTCCAAAGCAAGCCATGCCTTTGAGTGTCCACTGTCCCACCGCCTGAGTGCAACTTATGGCTTTAGAGGTCCACACATTTGTGGTGGGCACCTTCACCCCATCCTTTTCAAAATCCTGTAGTTATCATTTCAAAATAAGCAAAGCAACAGTCAGCTAGAAGCACATTATTGACAATATTAATTAAGGCTGGAACCTAGCAGCTTTATGGTGTATATATTGCACAGACACATTTTCTGTAATGGTACTGTGCCCAGGAGCATCATTGTTAGATTGTTTACCTTGAGTTAGGAATGACAGTATTGATGGAAAGTAAGACAAATATTTCCAGGTCAGGATATGAGTAGTAGGAGCAAGAAGCAGTGGTCAGATGCATGACTGCCAAACATCAAATCATTTACCAGTCTTTACCTTTGGTTGGAGGACCCGTGGAGGACCTCTTCCCCCACCATATTGCCACTTTGCACTTAGCCACTAGCAGTGGTAAAGCAGTAAATTTTCTGAAAGGTCAGGGAACATCCTTCACAAACCCTCACACTGTGACAGAGGGTGGGGATTATTGAGATTGTGGTTCATTTTTCCAATTGCTTTTAAATTTCCTACTCAGTATTCATGTTCTCCTGTACAAACAATGCCAAGAGAAGTGCTGTGATATCTGTTGCATCTGCCTTCTAGTATGAGACCAAAGGGTGTATTTACTAAGGTTTTAGCTACGTAGTTATGTCACTTAGGGTCAGATGTAGGTAAATATCATTTACCGATTCTAAAATACAGAATTTTACCGATTCGGTATTTTAGAATCGGTAAATGATATGTTGCTAATGATTCTGTAAATTTTACCGAATTGATCAAATTCAGTAAAAACCGATTCGGTATTTCTCATTCATTCCTATGGGCCTGAAGGCCCATAGGAAGGCAGACAGGGTTTTGCGGCAAAAAACAGTGCTCACTTCACCCAGGTACTGTCATGGAGAAATACTTTTATTTCTCCTTTCTTTTCCGACTTTCCATGCTTGCTGCACTGTACAGCACACATAGAAAGTGGGAAAAGTTTTAATGTTGGTCCAAGCATACTATTTTTATACTTGAAGGATATCCTTCCAGTAGTAAACCTATATTAGACTCACTTGAACTGGCCTGCAAATGTGTGTGCCTCGTGCACGGCGGTACATTTCTGCCTCTGCACCGGGGTGTGGGGATGAGAGTGATATTCTGTAAACATGGCGCTCTCCTGCTCTCTCCTTCTCCCGCCGTGTGATAATTTAGTAAATCTGGGCCCTAATGTTTTCAAGTTGGCAGGAGGATTACACTGGATGAATTAAAAGTGAATAAGACTGGGATGACCACTGAATGAGATCTTCAGTTTTTGAATGCAGTAATATTTCCATTGCTTCTCTGCTATGAAGTTCCCCAGGCCGGTTTCCCATGCAGCACACGCCCTTCTCTGTCCTGGTATCCCTATTAGGTTCATGTCTCACTACAGTGGAGAAATCATTGGGTAGCCGCTTGCGCCATTGGAGCGTCACTTTTTGTGACATACCGGTGGCGCATTGTACTGTTCCATATTTACAAGGGCAGGAAAAGCCGCCCTGCGTGACTTTTCCTGTCCTTATAAATATGGCCCCTTTGCACGCAGCACTGTGCGTGAAAGGGGTGTTTCATGGGTGTTGCTATGGATGTTTCCACGCTACACCCATGGAACCAGACACATTTCCAGATTTACGAACAATCGTAAATCTGGAAATGTGGGTAATTGATACGCCTCCCCAGGGGAAGCGTAAGGAGGTTCAACGAGGAGAAATGTGTTTTTTTCCCCTTTCTATGCATGCTGCATTCTGCAGAACACATAGAAAGGGGAAATCACCTCTGATGGTTGTTTATGTACAGGAACAATTACGTTTTTCAACTCCTATGATTGAAGTTGAATAACTGCATTTCAGATTTTATTTCTGCAAGAAGGGAACCTTTCATGAACAAAAACAATCTACCATGGTTCAAGGGTGCCAGCGCTGGCTCATGGCAGCAGGTTGTGCACCAGCGCAGGGAGAAGCACAAAGATGCAACATATTGTTGTAAATATGTCGCATCCCTCTGCTTTGGAAAGTGGGTTGCAACATGCACTGAGTCACTTTCATGTAAATCTGCCCCCATGTTGCTAGGGTTGTTAGCGCTAATCATGAGGGCGCGAGTGTGAAGCTATTCTCGTTCCAAATGATATTCACCCAATCACTGGGCCCGATTCACAAAGGTAAAGTTAGACGGAAGTC
Source organism: Lissotriton vulgaris (assembly GCF_964263255.1). Classification (NCBI taxonomy): domain Eukaryota; kingdom Metazoa; phylum Chordata; class Amphibia; order Caudata; family Salamandridae; genus Lissotriton; species Lissotriton vulgaris. Next base: position 87,190 of record NW_028254072.1, read on the forward strand.
TAACTTTATGTCTTTCCGTATTCACAAAGGGCATTTACGAGTAGTAAATGACCTTTGTGAATACCGAACGTTGTAAAGTTAGACTTTCAACTCGCTTGAATCAGACCCAATGAATGTACATTTGCCAAGAATCTCTTTGAGGGTTCCTGGAAGTTGTGAAAAAATAAAAGTGGGCATAAACTAAATTTTACGATCAATTCTAACTTTGTGAGAAGGCCCTATTAGTTGTACAGGGTGGGCGAGGGAGCTGCTGAGGGTGGAGGGCCACACAATCCATTTTTGTAAACTATTTGGGAGGGGGAGAACAGGGCCCTGCTCAGGGTGGATGGAACGTGTGAAAGGACAGCAAAGTCTACCTTTTTAATACTTGTACAGGACGAGGGAGTGGGTTTCTAAGGGTGGTAGTGAATGGTGGCAGCATGACAGATAACTTTTTGTATTCCTGATATTAGATAGCTATTTGGGGGGAGGGCCAGTGGAAGAAAGTGATAGACATGGAGTGAGAGGGAATGAGCCCAAAGGAGGTGGAAGATGAGTGTATTGTACAGCTCTACCATGACTCTTCTAGCCAGTGCTTAATTTGAGCCGGTGGTTTCCAGTGCTCAACACTGGCACTTAATTGCCAATACTGGCACGTTGGACAGCCTGCCACAAGATGGCACTGTGTGGCTAATTTAGAGGGCCACAACAATTATAAAATTCAATATACGTTGATGGAGTCGTATGGCGCCCAGATCGTATCCTACGCTGACGACACCCAGCTCCTCTTCTCATGTAAGAGAGGAGGTGACTTTGATGAGGAGAGTATCCGGGATTGCCTTGGGGCTGTTTTCCAATGGTTCCAACTGAACAGCCTCAAGTGCAATTCCGATAAGTCCGAGGTACTTTTCTTTGGGTGTGACACAGAGCCAGATTGGCAGGCCTGGTGGCCGATGAATATGTTCCCTCCGTCTTGCTCTTCCCAGGTTGCCAAGAATCTGGGGGTCAAGATGGATAATAGGCTAACATTGAAATCCCAGATCCTAGGGGTGTCGGGCACCTGCTTCGGCATCCTTAGGATGCTGCGGAGGTTTCTTCCCCTGCTGTCCGAGGAGCACAGGAAACTGACAGTGCAGGCTCAGATTGGGTCCAGGTTTGGATTATTCCAACATTCTCTACCTGGGCCTTCCAGAGTACTTGCTGCAGCGGCTTCAAGTGGTGCAGAACGCCGCTGCAAGAGCAATCTATGGTCTAAATAGACGGTCCAGTGCATCGGGCCTGTTGAAAACCTTGCACTGGCTTCCCATCCGGAAACGGATCGCCTTCAAGGCTCTGACTCTGGCCTATAAAGCTCTCCACGAGGGGGGAGCAAAGTACCTTCAAAAGAGACTGGTCTTTTACCAACCGACCAGGTCTTTGAGGTCGGAATCCCTGTACTTGGCAGTCGTTCCGCGTGTAAAGAGACCGCGCCTCGGAGGCCGCTCTTTTGGATTGCTGGCACCACAGTTGTGGAACTCTCTGCCGCTTGCTCTGCGGGGGGCTACTAGCCTGCTGGCTTTTAGAAAAGGCCTTAAAACTTGGTTGTTTACTCAGTAGCCTGTTTTGTTTGTAAGTTTTTGCTTGGCACTCTGTTCTTTCTTTTATCGGTGTTATGTTATTCTGTCGCAGTTTCCTTTTCCAATAAAGCGCCGGGACACTCTTTTTGAGTAGCCGAGCGCTATACAAAAGAATAAATAACATAACATAACATAACATAACATATACATTAAAAATTACTATTACCTGCTGCCCAAGCCATTCTTATAGCTTCGAGGGCCTGAAATAGTCTGAACTTTCACACATGGAGGATTGTGTTGGTACTGTCACTGGTAGCACTAGCAGGGGCAAAGGGTCATGCAAGCTGCAGCGGCCTCCTGGCAAGAGCCCTGGCACAAATGAAGCACTGCCTGTATCACGTCACAATTGTTCCATGTTTGTGAAGATCCAGGTTTTGTGACTTTTCAGGCAACCTTAGTGTGAGTGTGAAAGATATCACGGTGCGGAAGAAGGGGTTTGTAGTAAGGAAGTCCACGCAAGTAGGATGTAATTAAAGAAGATTTATTCAAGCAGGTAACATGTTGAATAGTTCCAGACAACAGGTAGTTGAGTTGTGAAGGGGAGCCCCACCAGGAGCAGCCTGTCTGCTGCTCAGCCCATGCTCAGCTGTCACTTCACCTCTCTGTGTCCCAACATTCGGAGGCGCATCATGACTCTAACATTCTATAGAGCACACAGCACAAACACTGGTGGAGCACGAGGTGTAAATCACAGAACATTAACAAGCGCAGGATACTGCAGGGTTTTATTTGCAGGACAAGGACCTATTGGTAGGATAACAATGAGGAAGTAGGTGGTGTAGGACATGTAGGTTACTGAACCAGCGCATGTGAATGCCAGTTTTTAACATATGCGTACAACAAAATCTTTTTCATCCTTCATTTTAGGACAACCACAGACAGCGATAGGGAGAAGGCGTAGGTGCTGCTGTGATGGTAAGACATGTTTACCTTTTCATATTTTATAATTACTAGTCACCTTTCGTTAGAGCACTCCTCTCCCAATAAATGTGCAAAACCCAACATGCTTTGCAGTTCGTATGATTCTTTGCAACTTTTGCCCAGTAACAAAGTTGCGGAACTGACAAAATTACTAAACAAAAAAAGAGGCAATAAAAAATTCTGCTACTGCTGGTGAGGGCTGAGAGACTACTGCTCAGCAGTCACTGCTCATACTCTCTCTGTGGAGGCCTTGTGCAAAGAGTAGTGTGTTACAAGATTCCCCCAACTGGTGAATAATTTTAGAAGTCAGAGATATGGGCAATAAAAAAGCTGCTTGGCATGCACCAATTTTGCCACGTGCCACTGACACTCGGGGTAATGGCAAAGGCGGCCTGAGTGGCAGCTGGGAAAACAATTCTTTGATGCCGGATAACTTGTTGTGGGTCCTTGGGCAGCAAGGACATAGGTTCGAGCATGCCGAAAACTGTTTACCCGTTTTCATGAAGAGACACTTTTTGCAAATTTGTAGACACCTTTTGTTTAGTAATGGAAATATCTGAGAGTGAAAGAGACACAATAATATCAGTATGAAAGGGAGGCGGTGGGGTCTAAGGCTGATTGCCTTGTTTACTTGTGCTTCCTGCATTGGGTAATAATAATCAGTGTGTTCTCTTCTAGCAGCAACACAGCAACAGCAGGCAGACTTGGTGGGAAGCAAGCGGCAGCTGAGAGTGTGTCAAGTCATGTTCCTTTGTTCTTAATTGTAATCATTAATCTAGCTATATTTTAACTTTGTAAGACTTCAAGTATTTTTTCACAGCACGCTTCCACCATTGAAGTAGTGAGTTGCCACATTTTTTAATTGCTAAAGTCCTGACAAAGTTTAAAAAATATTAAAAAGTTAAAGTAAAAGAGGTTAATGTCTGCTGTGTCAGGTTCTAGCTGACAGCCATTGGGACCTCAAGCTGCTGTGATATGGTGTTTAATGCCTATTTTGTTTGTAGCACACATACTTCATAATTTAATTGTTTCTAGGCACTATTACAGAAATGAGAAATTCAGTCTCCTTGTGACCCTTTAATGGCATGCATCTTCTAGTGAAAGGGAGATTGAATTAAAAAAGTTAGAAACAGATTTAGAAAGATGTCATGGAGTGAGCATAGAAGCGCCATTTCTACAGTGATATGGCGCTATCCTGCTCTCTGCCTTTGCACTGGCACAGAATCCTGCTGCCTAGCGCCACGCACACACTTTTGCACCGTGGTGCAAGGGTGTGTGTGTGATGTCTAGCATTGACCCTTCCAGTTCAAACTAATATGCTTAGATACACTTTAAATCTTTTCCTACTTTGGCTGTGTGCTGTACATGCATGTCTCCTTTGAACGCCTGCTTCAAAGTTGCGTTATTGTTTCGCACAAAACCCTGTCTACTACTATTAGTAGATAGGGTTTTACGTTGAAAACCCGGGGCCTTATTTATGAAGGCCTTGCGTTAGTTTGGCGCCGCCGGTGCGTCACTTTTTGTGACGCACCTGCGGTGTAAAAAATGCGCCTCATTGCGCTATATTTAAAAAGTGACGCATCTAGGTAGATGCGTCACTTTTTAAACCCCTGCGCCACATTATACCTGCGTCAGGTATAATGTATGCAGAGGGGGCGTTCCCCGCAAAAAGCCTCGTAATAGTGACGCAGTGAAATCTATGAGATTTCACTGCATCACTTTTAGGACGCCGTTGCGTCAAAATCTTGCGCCTGCCTCACAGCAGGCGTAAGACTGACGCAAGCCCTTTCACATGGGGCTTTCCCCATGTGAAAGGACGCATTGCTGGAGTTGCGTCACTTTTGTAACACACTCCAGCAATGCGTCACTTTTGCGCTTACAGATACGTCAGAAATACTGACGTATCTGAACTCCTTGCGACATGATGCGTCATACATTAAATATGACACATCAGGAATGTCGTAAGGAGTGCGCAGTGAAAAGTGACGCATCGCTGTTTTCACGCAGCGATGCGTCACTTTTGATAAATGAGGCCCCATGGGTGGTTGCATGGAAACACCCATGTTCCACCATTGGTACACACTCTTTACACATAGCAATTCTGCTACCTTCAGGCAACTTTCCGGGGCAAAACAAGTTCATCCTGGAAATGAAATAAAACCATTTTACATTGGTTTGCATCAGTTTTGTGATATAAACCCAGTCAAAGACATTTGTAAATCTGGGCCTTACACTACAAAAGGTTTCCGAACAGCAGAAGTATAATTAGGGTGGCTAGTATATCTCTAGACTGGAACCCACCTCCAATAGATAGATGTAAACAAAACATACATTTTTACCAATACATAATTGAATTGCTCATTGTGAGAAAATATATTATTGGTTAGGGTGGATGGTAGTCTACCTGAAGTTATAAGGTCACTCATCTTGTTAGCTCTGGTAAAGGTTTCGGTCATTTAAAACTGAGCTTCACTGCTGACAGCTTTGGCACAGAACAGACAGGCTTAACTTAAGAAAATGTGTAAAGAATTTATAAACACTGAAACAGTTAAAACATTGAAAAAAACAACACAATCAAAATGCGGCTCCAATTTATATTAATAACATTTCTAATAAAAACAGCACCAAAAATCATTAAGCACCAGCCATAATCATCTTCTAGTGACTAACCAATACCAATGCACGATTTAAGGCTGTCCTTGATGGAGCACAGGTCGGATACAGAAACAAGGTATGTCCTGGTTGGAAACATTACCTTCTAAGGGGGTCATTAGGATTGCAGTTAATCCGCATCCTCCGGGCCGGCGGAAGCCACCGCCGGCCCGGATGATGCGGATTAACCGCTGCAGACAGAAAATAGACCCCCGCCAGATTAGGATGGCTGGGGGATCTTTTTTCCGTCTGCTGCTTTTCCGCCACGGTCGCCTGCCGACCGCGACGGAAAAGCTCTAACATGGCTGGCGGTGTCTATCAGACACCGCCAGCCATATTAGGATGGCGGCGGTCCTATGCCTTCCCACAGCGGCATTCCCGCCATGGAAAGGCATACAGACTTTTCTTTGGGGGCCCGTTGTGGGCCCCCAGGTGTGAAGGGAGGTTGGGGGGTGCACATGGGGGGTACCTATGGTACCCCCGTGTCTTTGAGTGCACGAAGCGGCAGGCACCACACGGTAGGCAGTCCCTCACTGTGACTGAATCAGCCAAAATAAAAATCTGGCTGGACATTTTGGACAAAGTAAATGCAGTTGGGGTGACCACCAGGGACACAGAGGACCTGAAAAAACGATTTTATGACCTCAGGAGCCAAACCAAAAAGAAATTGGCTAAACATTACAAGCAGGCATCAAAAACTGGCAGAGGCAAGAGCCCAGTACCCCCCCTGACTAACCTGGAGGAGATGGTGGCCTCAACCATTGAACCAGACAGCGTCTGTGGACTGGGAGAAGTAGACAGCTCAGCCAGAGCTGCAAGCAAAAAAGGTAAGACAAATGCACTGCATTCCCCTCAATACCATCATCCTTACCTGTACCCTTAGAGGGCAAGTGAACCCAAGTCCAGTACTGCTGGCACTATACAGGGCCAATGCATGATGCGATATGTAGTCAGGAAATGCTAGGACATGTCATACAGCACACCAACCAACTAGTTAAGGAAATGACTGCATACAGAATATGGCCAATGTGATAAATATTTAATTGTAGTGACTGTGAGACAGGAGCGCTTAGCTAATGTACGTTCATATGTCCACAGGTGAAACGTCTCGCAGGCGCTCGCAGGAGACTGAAGGCACACCACCTGAGAGGGAGGAGAGTCAGGAGGCAGGTCCAACTACCCCCAACGTACAACAGGACAAAGGTGCATCAAGTAGCCATCCTCCTGCCCAAGACTAAGAAATGGCACAAGAGCTGCATGCGTCCCCTTTCAGATCTCAATCCCCTCTCCTGCTGTCATCCCCAGAAATGCCAGCATCACAGCATGATATGACACCTGCATCACAACCAGGCAGGAGGCATGTCGTGGCCCCACTCCCAGAATTGGAGTCAGTAGCAGCTGACATGGAGGGTGACGGACCACACAACTTGCCTGTAGATGTTAGCTCTGGTACAACGCACTCCAGTGCAGGGGTGGGCCATAGTGGTGCAAGACGCCACAGAGTCCAAGAAAGGCCAGCAGATGCACCAGTTGAGGGTCCAAGTGTGTTCCGTGTACTGGAGGGGAGCATGGTGAGGATACAGAGGATGCAGGGAAGAGCCATCCAGGCATGCCAACGCCAAATGAGGTCCCTGAACAATAACATTGGAGAAATAGGAAAGGGCATCAGTGAGCTGGTACAAGTCAACAAAGAGATGGCAGCAGGGATGAGCGGAATTACCAACTCGGTGCAGCTGCTATGCACCAAACTAGACAATGATTTCACTGCAAGGCACAAGGAAAGGCAGCGTGCTCATGGCCAAAGTAAAGCCATCAACCGCCTGGCCACTGCCACATCCCTGTTATGCAGGAGAAGCAGTAACATGCAGGAGGCCATGACCCAAAACACCAATGAAGTCAGTAGGGGCATGGGCAGGATGACCAGTGCTCTTGAGGCGCTGTTAAATGCCCAGACTGCACAAACAGCTGCTCTGGATGTGCCTGTAAGTGAGGAGAGCACAAGCAGGAGCAGCATTGGAAGCACCCTTGTCCCAGAAACTAGGAGGAGCAGGCGCCATGCTGAGGCCACAGGCCAGCAAGACAGTGAGCAGGTTGAGCAACCTACAAGTGTTACTGGGAAGCGAGCAAGGAAATAACTTTCACAGTTCATGGTGAAGTGAACCAGGACTGACATCATTGCAGTTAAATACTTTTTGTTGCACATTTGTGCTTTAAAAACCTAAGTCATTACAAAATTAAACTACTTTTGGTGCATACTCCACCTGTCTGTGTCTCCTTACTTACTTAAAAGAAGTTGCGTGTGACCTCTTCCCGTCTGTGTCTGCCATCAGTTGGTGCTGCAACTCCAGATGTGTGTGGTTCAGGCACTGCTTCCTCGTCATCATGGTCCTCATAATCTGAGATATCCACTTCTGTGCTCTTCTTGCCCGCCAAGTTGTGCAACATTGCACAGGCTGCAATCATCTTGCAGCAGGTGATTGGTGTGTACTGGCGGGCCCCTCAACTCTTATGGAGGCAGCAAAACCTGCTCTTCTACATGCCAAAGGTGCGCTCCACAATGTTTCTGGTTGTTTTGTGTTCACTGTTATATCTCTTCTGACTTGGTGTTGTAGGAATGAGGTAGGGTGTGAGGATGAAGGACCAGAGGGCATATGCACTGTCACCCTAATAGTAAGAAGAAAAAAACATTACTCACATGCACGCACACATCCACCTGAAATACGTATCAAGGGAGTTTCACACAGTGTGTCACTTAGCAAGTATCCTTCGCCGAATTCCCCCGCAGTCAGGCGTGCGTAGATTCCACTCTTTTGGAAGATGTAGGAGTCGTGGGTACTCCCTGGGAATTTGGCTACTATGTCAGTGATCACAGACTTTGAATCACAGATCACATGTACATTTATGGTGTGGGTGGATTACGGTTCTGATAAATGTACTCTGTGGCAGCAGGTGGGCATATTTGTATGTGGGTATCATCAATACAGCCAATGATGTTAGGGAACTGCGCCATCTGATAAAAGTATGTCTTTGTCCTTAGCAGTTCTGCATGCGTTGCAGGGAAGCTGATGTAGTGATGCATTCTCTGCAACATGGCATCAAGGAATTTTTTAAAGAAACGGGACAGACAGCTCTGGGACACCCCACCTACCACAGCAACCACACTCTGGTAACTCCCAGATGCAAGCAGGTGTAGGCTGCACAGCACCTTCACATGGGGTGGGATGGCGTGCGCCCCTTGGGGTTGGATGGTCCAAAAGTGGGTGGAGGTCCCTGATGAGGTCCAGGATTGATTGTGGGGCCAGCCTGTACCTCTGTAGGATCTCAGGCTCAGTGAGCTGGAATAGTGTGATCCTCTGCCTGTACACCTGCTCCTCCCTCCTCCAGAACCTCTCGCCTTCTGCCTGGAGCCGTAGCCACCTCGCAATGACATAGAATGACGCCATTCTGGTGAAAGTGGTGCATTTTGGGGCCTTTTTTATAGCCTGCACCTGGTTACCACCTGATTTCAATCCACGGTAAATACTGACTCTTAAATACCGAATTTCATGCAAATTCGGTATTTAAAAGGGGACCTACATCTCGAAATTCATTTTTACCATTTCTTATCTACCGAATCGGTAAATTTACTGATTTGGTAACTTTACCGATTCGGAAACTTTACCGAATCGGTAAATATACCGAATTGGTAAAGTTTCCTTTTCGGTAACTTTACTGATTCTGTAAGTTTACCGATTCGGTATATTTACCATTTGGCTACTTTTTGGTCCCCTACATCCCGAATGCCCAATACCGGTCGGTAATGGCCGAAATTACCGAATTTCGGCCGTTACCGACCGGTATTGGGCCTCCTACATCTGGCGCAAAGACTGTTGTTGTATTTCACTTCTCAATTGGTTCTTTTTTTTCTGTGCATCATACATTCTAAAATTTAAACATAAAAATGATTGTTTAGTCAAAATAAAACTCCATGCAGGTAATGTGTCCCACATTTTAAAAAAAATTGCAGAAATAACAAAAACTACTAATCAATAACTAGTACTTTATTAATTTAGAAGAAAAAAATCTTTGTCATTTTTTTCTAAAACATTACAACCCATGCATGACTCAAATACGTAGTGCCTTTTTTAACATTAACACTGCACTGGGGGAGCTACGACGAGCTACGATGAGAGACCACACAGAGTCAGAGGAGCGGAGCAGCAGGAACGGAGTTAATCAGCGTGAAGACGAAAATTCTGAGACTAATCCTCCGCAGCTGCAGTAACAACCACACCCGCAAGCCCCGAAGTCCCGAAGCCGCAAAAGGAAAAGGTAAGGCGGCGGCACCAGGGTCGAGCGCAGGGGGCTTGCCCGTGTTCCCCGTATTGGTGGCAGCCACTTTCCCTGATTGCACTGCGGCAGCGATAGCAGGCAGCGGCCGGTGGGGATTGAGCGCGTCTACTCGGCTGTGCGTGAGCCCCGCTTACCTTCTTCCTGCCCCTGCTCCTGCTCTCCTCGAGCGAGGGAAACGGGGGAAGCAACATCCACTACAAGCCCTGCAGCAGAGGCAAGCTGCTACAGAGGCCGGCTCAGAGGCGGAGGCTGAAAACGTGGAGACACGGCAGGCATCGGCAGCTGTGCTGTGGGACCGGGTACAACCCGGAAAGGCGGAGAAGAGAGGTGTGGCGCTGCAAGGGGGGGTCACGGAGGGTGAAACAGCCCACAGGATCCCTGCGGACAGCCACGGGACAACCCAGACTCCGTTTGGCAGCCATTGATAGCCATTGATAGCTACTGAAGGCTACTGAAGGCTACTGAGCACTAGAAATTTGGCAGGACAGAGTGAAATAAATAAATAAACCTGCCAGCCATATTGTGCACATCTTACCCTCGGAGGCTAGAGTGCGCTGAGGACCTCTGTATAGTAATTGCGGAGGAGGAGGAGTCACGACAGCCGGCAAGCAGTTTGCAGCTCCGGAAGGAGAAGGCAAACAGCGGTAGCGGCAAGCACAGAGAAAATGCTGTGAAAACGCCATGAAAGCTGTCAAGAACAAGAACGCAGAATAAGAGCGCGAGAAACGCGGAGAAAAGCTCGGAGTACAGCGAGGACCCGACCCGGGCCAACCCAGGGTCGAGCTATGGGCACGGTGCGGCTGAGTGGCCCGGTGGCCGGTGGCAGTTTGGCGGCCAAGCGGAGCCGGGAGTGGAGGTGGAGCCACTCAGGACGCCGGGCTGACGGGCTGACGGGGGGCTGAGCAGCAGAACAGCAGAGCAGGTTGGTGCAGCTTCCTTGCTCCCCCACTTTCTTCATCTCCCCCCCAGCACCTGTATCGCCAAAGCCATTTTCCCCACCTGTGGCCTCTCTGCCTCTCTGCACTATCGGGAGGCCCGCACCCCAGCCACACCCCAGTCACAATCAAGGCAAGACCCTTCAGAACTGCATAGAACTGACACTGGAATGTCCAGCTAATCAGAGAGACTGCGAGCGCGGCTGCCGTTAGAGGTATCTGCGAAGTAAGAGCCCGGGGGTGGTGGTCTAGGCCGGTCTGACCAAGTCGACTTTGCCAGCGGCCACCCTGTGTGCCCCGCTCGCCCCAGTCAGACCTTCAGTGGCCCTCCATCAGAAGGGTGCAGACGCCGGGGAAAACGCCGACTGATTGCCATTGAAACTTCGCAGCGACTACTTGGCAATAGGAAAAAAAGTGACAGCGAAAACAGGGAAAAACAATAAGGACCAGAAATTCGTCCTTACTGCAGGTGCAGGAAAAACCTCGACCCCACAGAGCAGGCAGGAGACGGAAGGCAAAACTTTTCTACCCCCCAGGTGCGTGTGCCCTTTACCCCGGGCCTGGGCTATCGGAGGGGGGAGCTCCGGGATCACCTGGTGCCACCGGTGCATTGCCAACGTCCCCAGGATTACCTACTGCGTTCCCAGCATTGACATCGTCGCAAGTAGGGCAAGATGGGAGGCGTTACAATCCAGTTCACTCAATTCCCAGTCCCGGGGCAAACATCTCCCTAGGAAACAGAGACATAATAAGCTTCTTCTACCCCCTGGCTACAAGTCCAGGGGCTCCTCACCAGACTCTATAACATCGGTCTGAGGGGGACTGTGTTCAGCTGGTTCACTTCTTTTCTAGTGGGCCGTCGACAAACGGTCTGGGTCCCCTCTGGATCCGCTGAGATGCCGCCTTTGGGAGTTGGAGTTCCGCAGGGCTCTGTGTTGAGCCCGACTCTTTTTAACATCTTTATGACCCCTCTGGCGGCACTGGCGGAGTCTTTCGGAGCCCAGATTGTTTCCTACGCCGATGACACCCAGCTCCTCTTCACGTGCAGGAAAGGGGAGGACTTCCATGGAGAGGGCATACAGGATTGTCTCGGGCGGTCTTTAATTGGTTTCGGCAGAACAGCCTTAAATGCAACTCCGACAAGTCGGAGGTGCTGTTCTTTGGCTGTACCTTAGACCCGGATTGGCAGGCTTGGTGGCCGAACGATATGTTTCCTCCAGCTCAGGCATCCCAGGTGGCAAAAAATCTGGGTGTCAAGGTCGATAACAATCTGACAATGAAATCTCAGATTTTGGGCCTCTCGGGCACATGTTTCGGATTTTTAAAAATGCTGCGAAAGTTCCTCCCTTTGCTCACTGAAGGGCATAGGAAAATCACGGTGCAAGCTTTGATTGGCTCTAGATTAGATTATGCCAACGCTCTCTACCTGGGTCTCCCGGATTATCTGGTGCAGAGGCTCCAGGTTGTGCAGAACTCGGCGGCGCGCGCCATTTTTGGCCTCTGCAGGCGAGACAGAGTGTCTGGCTTGCTACAGTTACTTCATTGGCTGCCTATCCGGAAGCGGATAGTTTTTAAGGCACTGACGCTGGCCCATAAGGCGCTTTTTAGCTCGGGAGCTAAATACCTTCAGCGCAGACTTGTCTTCTATTGTCCAACTAGAGCTCTTCGCTCGGAGTCTTTGTCTCTTGCGGTGGTACCCCAGGTCAGGAAGGCCCGTGTGGGGGGACACTCCTTTAGTGTGAGGGCGCTCCAGCTCTGGAACTCTTTGCCACTAGCTCTGCGTAGTACCTCAGATCTGTTGCTCTTCAGAAAAAATTTAAAAACCTGGCTTTTTACTCTTTAGTTATGTTATTTTGTTGCTCTGGAAATCTATCTTCTGCTATGTTTCTCTTGCTGAGCTGCCAAAATAAAGCGCCGGGACACTCCGTTGGAGTAGCCGTGCGCTATAAAAATAAAGTATAACATAACATAACATAACATAACACTAACTAGATCTTCAAGCTGCACTCCGCTCAACAAATCCATAGAGGACAGCCTATCCCCCAGTCCCACTGCCTCACGGGCTCCAGGAATGCCCCTATCACCAATAATAACCACGCTAGAGGGCGGCATACCCCTCAAGCCAGATGTCCCGGACAGGGTCGCATCTAGATCCGTCTTCACCAGATCAATAACTCCTATACACCACTTACCGGAAGATCTTCATTCGAACTCGATCCTAAATGGGGCCCTCACGGATGATATATCGATCAGCACACGTAGCGCAACCACGGCAACAGGGGAGCACATGCTTGACGCAACTAGTCACACACATGAATTCTGCGAAGGAGGAGGAACCACAGAAATACTGGCCTAGCATCCCCCACCTACGTATTTGACGCACCAGAGCCCCCGGGAACAAGACAAAATGACCCTGTCACCATCGTCAATGAGTAGAAGCTCGGATAGGGGGGAGAGCCCCCCAGTGATTACAGATCATTTAACTCTGATCAACGAGACACTCATTTCTATAACAATTGCGGCAATAATGCACGCCGACAAGCTCGATGCCCAGATAAACATACTACAAACAGTCGCAAACTTAATATCTGGAATCGACTGTAAACTGGACCATCTGAATTCCCTGATTCGCAGAGCTCAGGACATCACACACTTCAAGCCTGAGTCATGCAGTTGCAGTCCAATCTTGAACAACTTAGGAAAACTTCCGGACATCATGACCACACTAATTGAGGACCTCAAGAATGAAGTCGGCAAGACCAAGGACCCGATCTCTCAGGCCCCAGCCTCTCACCCTCCAAAAACAGAAGGTTTAAGAAACTCAACAAACCATCCTACACAAACTAATAAAGAAGACAAAACCGCCTGGGAGGCTCCACCATCCATGCTCAGCACGAGCAGGCCATACGCCATCAGGACCAAAACAAAAAACCATGAGCCCCAGCATAACATCACACCAACTAGCCCAGACTTCCATACTCTATCCAGGAAAAACAAGAAAAAATTAAAAAAACTCAATGAGGCAAATAAAAACAAATCTTTCGCTCCCAGATCCATCCGGGAATGGCTACAGCCTGAGAATGAGACGTCAGCCCACATCGTGAATCAGGAAACAACCAAATTGGGAGTAACCGTCAAAATACCGGAAATAATCGAGTCAAACGTCGAAGTCACTCATTCTACTAACAAAGCAACAACCTCACTCGCAACCCCCTAGCCAGTTTTAACAGCATCACACACAAAACAAGTAATGGACCCACACGGACAAAGTTCCGCGGAAGCAACTCAAGCAAACCCAAACAGATACGACCCTCAGGTCGCCGCTTTATCAATGTTCACGATGGGCCGCGCATCGCAAGCGCATTTGATTGCTACTGTAGCAGGGTTTCCGTTCTCCCACAGAACTGTGCACAGAGATCTAGAACCTGGGTGAGTTAGGGTGACCCAAAACTCACCTTTGTTTCAGAAATCCCCTTACCAAGCTAGCTACAGTGTCTCCTCGGTAGTAATTACTTCCCAATGACTTAGACAATCCAGAACATGAACTTAGGGTACCTCAGGTATCGTGGAACACATGAACACTCTTTCGTTATATAATCATTACAAACCGAAACTGGGAGGCAAAGAACACACGTGCAAGTTTGAAATGTTTATTTTTCAATGCAAAGTTCTCAAACGCAGTATCTTGTATAATACCAACATACATATTATAAAAATCAGAGTTAGCAGCATAGTCACTAATCCATAATAAGCAAAAGGTGATAGCATGTTATGATACAAAAATCTATGGAATTCTGTATCACCTATATTTCGCGCACCCTATTCAGTATATTATATTATATCTAAGAAGGTCTCGTTTGGGTTCTAGCAGGGCGGGCCCATACCTCTAATTCTCAGTAGGAGTAGATCACATCAACAGCTACCAGCTCTCTGCATGCGAAGCATCAAGTGTGTTGATTCATTCCCTGTAACTCTATCTTAAACCCGCGTGGAGCCCAATGTTGGCAGCAACATTATTTGTGTTATGTCTAACGTGGTGCGAGGATCAGGCCTTCAGCAACCTTGTGTTAGGTTATTCTTAGAGTGTGCAGTTCTCGGGGTGCAGACAGTTGTACCAAGTGTACCAAGCACGACTGATACCAGAGCAATAACATATTATTCTCAAATAAATCACATCTTTCGTCTAGGTTGAAAGCTACAATAACAATTAGGTGTCGTGTGCAAACTGAAGCTGAAAGAAAATATGGCGTTTAAACATTTAATAAGCTCATGCTAACTTAACACAATATATAGAAACGTAGTAACCATATGACACCCCCCCAATGATCCGAGGACGGTTAAAAAAAGAGAAAATATAAGCCAATACCCTATGAGAGGCAAAACATGAAAGAAGAGTTCAATGATATTGAGCCAAGCTAAATGTATGTAAATGTATATAAGATTTTAATAACAAAAATATGTATGAATGCCTATAGTGGCCACACAAAAATATAAAAAGTCGAACTTAAGGCCTACTCCCAGTTCATAGGCCTAGAACATATGAAAGTCGAATGTTCGTATTAAAAAAGGCACCATTCAGAATTACTAAAAAGTCACGTGCCATAATAATGAAAGTCTTTAAAGTCACTCATGGGTTGAATGAATATGCAAAATAGGTAGCTACAGCTTCCAACATGAAATCACTGTCATCATCCGAAAACAGTTCAGCCATCCAATTAAGCAATGGGAAAGAACATACGTGCTCCTCCAACACCGATTCCTCTAGCAACATCAGAGGACAACTCAGTGGGTTCTCGAGAACGCTATGTGCCAGAAAGTCATGCGCCGCTGCGAATATGTCCCACTGACCCATTAGTCCATGCATCGCTGCCAAAGCCATAACCCTTTCGCCAGAACAAACCAACTCGTGAGCAACTACGGGGCTCATCAGCTGATCAAAATTGACGTCAGGAGAAGTCGGTAAGCAGACACACAAGTCAATGGCCCAGTCGAAATCACAGCTCAGGCAATGAAACACAGGCTGGACACATGTGAAATAGGAAAATCGGAACGATAATCCAAAAGCCGTGCTTAAAGTCGCAAGCGGCAAGGAGCCATAGTAATCAAGCATCCGGTTGCGAAACTGCATCAGTAGGGGCTGAGCGTTTCCTTGCGCAGGATGGGCATCCATGTTTTAGAAAGCAAAATATCACCAGAACGCCTGCAGCCAAAGCCAGCAAAACAGGAAATCCGCCAAACAGGCTTGCGAATATAGAATGAAAGAACGCAGGGATAATACCAAATACTTTTTCAAATGTAGTCACGAGACCACTGCTAACCAATTTAAAAAAAGGTGCTAGGCCGGTTGTGGAGGAGGCATTGAAGATTTGATGAACCAGCTTGGAGAAATGAAATGGCAAATCAGTATTTAAATGTGCCTGCACCTCTGTGCGTGTGTTAGCTATGTGAAGGACATAAGTTTCGCGGGCAGAGCTCAGGGCCACTTGCTTCTGAGACAATAGGGCTCTTATACGGCTCAAACCATTGAACTCCGTTCTCAAGGTTGGTATTCGTGGCCAAATTGAAACATCTGAATTCCCATGCGTGGGTGGATATAACACATTCTTGCAACAAACCACCCTTTCTGATACAGTAACCACATATGCGATACCGACCATTAACCCACAACACATTTCGTTATTTAAAAGTAAATAACTACCGTTGGATAATAAAGTGAATGTGGGAACTATTGCAGGAACCGGTGTCCCCTTCAAAACACAGGCCAAATTAGGCTTGTCCTGATTACAAGAACCATGCAACTGGATGTGTCTGCATATTAGTGAGCGGTCAGGCGACTGTGTACATTCTTCACCATTCAGATTCACTTCATTCCCCTCCTTTAGGCATCTGTAAGTGTATGGTAAAGACCATGTCTCATGGAGGAAAGCACTGCCTAATGGTTCATATCGCCCTATAGCTATATATTTCATACAATTTGTAAATTTATACAGAGCAAAAGGCAAGGTAATAATACCATGGATAAGCCATGTAGCAGCAGTCACCTCAGCCACAGAAAAGGGCAAGGATTCTAATTTTTCAATGTGTAACATAGAAAATGATGCATCTCTCATTGAAAGCATGCACTGTTTTTCAGTCAAATCAAATGGGGCAAATAGTGATGAGACGTTCATATAACTCCAAGGCACTCGACCAGACTTCAGAGTCTGCAGTGTCCAAGCAAACTGCATTACAGAGCGCAATTGATTTTGACCATGATATAACACGGACACTTCATCATGTACAATGTCAACAACAGAAGACACAATATTGTTCAACGTGTAAATTCGGGAAGAAAGCGTGTTAATACTGTTATCGACAACTGCAAGCACTTTTTCTAAATTTGCTTGATCAATAGCTCTCAGGCGCTTAGCAGTCTCAATTTGAGAAACTTCCCAAATTTCATTGTAAATCGCATAAAGCCACCGTTTAGATCTACCTTTAGCTGGGCCTTTTATAAAATCGTTCAAATCCACATTATCATTTAATTGAGACAGATGTAGTTTAACTGCAGCTAATGTGGAATGGTGCAACCAATTCTGACACAGCTTCCCCACAGAATAAGTAGTGACAGTATAATCTTCTTCAAAACGGGGATCAGGTCTGACCTCTGTGAACCCTTCATCCAAACCCAGAAAACGACGTTGGCAAGAATCAGCACTCCTATGCCACATCAGCCAACCCTTGGAATCCAAACTGGAAACGTTAAAGGATGAATTGTGCAATAGAGCTTGCAACTCATGAATGGACAATTCAGTAAAATTACCCCAACCTGAATATTCCTCTAAATCTGGGATGGCCGGTGTATTTAATTTTTTAGAAGAAGCCAATCCAAAGCATGTTGTTTGGAAAATGGATGAATTTAAAAACAACATGTGATTCGGGATGAGACATGCACGGTGCAAAGCCTCATTGCCTTGTACCTGCCAATCTTTGGTACCCCAAACCAATTTAAGGTCAATTGTTCCTTTCCAAAACTCGTAGCCATCTACAGCCAACCTGTCTAGAAAGGACTTCGAATACAGCAATTTTGTATTGGTAAGTCTAACTTTGGACATGGACTTTTGTGTCATTTTAAAATAAAATGACCCAGGATTCGATTGATTAAAGTCTGTGAAATAAGTGTATGTAACGAGGTGACCGGGACAGTACCTAACACTGAGGGCGGAGGCAGAGAAGTATCCTGGTGGTCAGTAAATGATGAAGATGTCGTTAATCCTTCTTCACAGGACGATTCCTTTTCCTGGCACAACACGTCGCAAGAAATACAACGCGGCCCCTTTAACTGGCCCAAGGAACAGGAAGCCGGGACTGCCCATCGTGACGTGGCCTTCGCTGCATTGGTTAAAAACCCGGAACCCTGGAGATCGGCGTGTGACGTCACCGACTGGGGAGTAGGTGCTGGAGATGCCGAGGAAAACGCCACGCCAGGACGAGAAGCAGACGAGGAATACGCCACGCCAGGACGAGAAGCAGACGAGGTATACTCCACGCCAGGACGAGAAGCAGACGAGGATTCCGCCGCTCCAGGACGAGAAGCCGACGAGGACGGAAGCGGAGAGGCCCTGACTGAAGCAGACGTGCCAGGAGGCCAACGAGACCGCGCAGCGCCGTGCCATACGCCCGCGGGAGGTGTGTGGCTACGACAGGTACGGGAGAGAGTCTCGAACTGGGTGGGAAGGCGGGGGCCGGTGCCTGCGGTAAAAAGCCTTGCAAAACCCTAGAACCCAGCACTTCCTTTTTCCCTGATATTACCCTCCCTCACTTTTATTCACGTAAACTCGTAATTACATAAAACGCACTTGAAGGTGTCCCTCACTCCCTTGGTACCCTTGGCAGTAACGTGGAGGACGTGACAGTAAATTGGTCCTTTTCTCTCTTTTGTTTCCGGGGACAACCACTGAGAGAGGCCTCTCTGAAGGAAACGCTATCCTGACACCAGAAGTAGGAGAGGAAAGGAATACCCCTCGACAGTCAGCACCACGGATCCTGCCGATTTTGCAAGAGAAAGACTAACCTTACGAAAAAAGAAACTGTATGTTAAAATAAAACCCTCCTTACCAAGACATAGTGTTCAGACCATTCCTGACCCGCCGTTACAAGTGGTGTCAGAAGTGGGATTGCCTGACCCCCACCAGCAGACCCTGATGGATCAAGTCATTAAACATTTAATCGAAGGACAGGACAAATTGGAATGGGCCATAAAAAATCAGATCTCTGTAGCCGACGCAGACAGAGAACTATTCAAGACCGCTCTTACCGCCCAGATAGAAGGTCTACAGAAGGTAGCCCAGACACCAGTAGTGGGAGGCGAGCGTAGGGCCGGAAGTCCCCATCCTTCCGGAGTATCGCTACAAAAATATGTTCCTGGGGAGGACCCTGATGCCTTCCTCTCAAACTTTGAGAGAGCTGCTCAAGCGTGTGGATGGCCCCCAGAGAAATGGCCATTTTTTTTAGCTCCTTTGTTGACTGGGGAAGCTCAGGCCGCCTACCAGGTGGCAAATCATGCTGGAAATACACCTTATGGAACAATTAAGGGAGTTATCCTGGATCACCTGGGATTAGATCCCGAGGCCTATCGGGTCCGCTTTAGAAAGGAAAGAGGAGTAGCAGGGGAAAATCCCAAAACCTTGTATCTAAGACTAAAAATGGCAGCCGAAAAATGGTTAAAGCCCGGCCAAAGAAGCAAAGAGGACGTTATGGACAGCATAGTCTTAGAACAATTCATGGAGGCGTTGCCTTACGGAACTCAAAGGTGGCTACGCCAACACTCTGGATTAACGGTGGCCCAAGCGATTGAAATGGCTACCAATTATGCACGAGCTCAACCCAGAACTTTTGCTTGGGACTCTGAGAAAAACAGCAAACTGGCGGTAAACCTGAGAAGTGACAAAAAGAAACAGGAGATACCCCCTCCTGCCAGACCAAAACCGTTGAGGCTGGATAACGTCCCCTTTAAAGGACCCCAATGTTTTGACTGTGGGGAGTGGGGACACATCGCTCGGATGTGTCCAAAGAAAAAACCGACAGAGGAGCCCATGGAGGTCGGCTACATTCCCCGAGCTGTCATGTACTCAGCAGAAATGGGTCCCTCCTTCTATGTACGTATTAGGATCAACAACATCAATATAAGGGGGTTGTTAGACTCAGGGTGCCGGCAATCAGTAATACAAGAGAAATTGGTTCAACCTACCCAGATTATACCTAATGAGAAAGTGCACATAAGATGCGTGCACGGTGATGTACGTCCTTATCCGGTAGCGCGGTTGGTCATAGAACCCCAGAATAGACCCCCGGTGAAAGTCAAAGTAGGGGTCATATCCACACTGCCGGAAGATATCATTCTGGGCGTTGATAACCCCGACTTTATGACTCTATTCCAAGATAAATTGTCAGCCCAGCGACAGACAGCTACCGCGTACCTGGTAAAGGAACCTTGGGTAATGGATAGAAATTTCCGTTTTGCCCAGGCCAATGACTCCACCCTACTGAATGCTTGGGAAGCAGCACACGCTGCTCAAACTCTCCCTTCCCCAACGTATCCCAGATTCATAATCCAAAAGGATTTATTGTACAGAGAAGGGAAGGCAGGGGATGACCTTCAGTTGGTAGTACCATCTGCCTTTCGTGAACAGATACTTTATTATGCTCATTCACATCTTACAGCAGGGCATTCGGGGGCAGAGAAAACCACCCAGAACATCGTACGACATTTTTTTTGGCCAGGACTTTACAAGGAGGCGGAAATGTTTTGCAAGAAATGTGCAATCTGCCAAAAAAAGAACTTGACACGACCTCAAGCTGTCCCAATGCAACCTATGCCCCTCATGGGAAAACCGTTTGAAAGAGTGGGGATGGACCTTATCGGTCCATTACCTCGAACTACCAGCGGGCATACATATGCTCTGGTCATAGTTGATTATCATACTAGGTTTCCTGAAGCGTTTGCATTAAAAGCTCCTACCACCAAGAATATAGCGGACAAAATGGTTGAGTTGTTCGCGAGAGTAGGATTCCCAAAAGAAATCCTTACCGATCAAGGGACCCCATTTGTTTCAAAACTAATGAGGGAAGTGTGTAAACTGTTGGATGTCCACCAAATTAAAACCTCAGCTTATCATCCTCAGACGGATGGCCTCGTGGAGAGGTATAACCGTTCATTGAAAACCACTTTGAAGAAAATGCTTTCCGTAGAAAACAAGGAATGGGACAAACTTCTACCACTAGCCCTGTATGTATTAAGGGCACAAGTGCAGAGTAGTTTAGGATGTTCATCCTTTGAGTTGTTATACGGAAGGCAACCCAGGTCTCTATTAGAGATAACCAAAGAGGCTTGGGAACAGGAAGGCTTGGAGGAACAAAGATCTCTCCTAGAATATACGCAGCAACTGCAGTCTAAACTGGGGAAACTCAGGGATTTGGCCTATTCCCATGCAGAACAGAAACAACAAAAACAAAAATTCTACTACGACAAGGGGAAAAAGTGGCGCACGCTTGACAAGGGAGATTGGGTGTTGGTGTTGCTACCCTCTTCCACTCAGAAGTTTAAAAGCGAGTGGTTAGGACCCTACCCCGTAATTGATACGATAGGTCGAACCACCTACAGGGTCCGACTGTCTCCCTCTAGAACCCAAACCTTTCACATAAACCTGCTTAAAAAATGGATCGGTCCTCCTCCTAAAGCAGCCCATTTTGGTCTACCAGTTTGCGAGTCCCCAAGTACTTTAGACCAGTTGCCCATCAATCCAGAGCTAACGAAACTAGAGACGGAGGGGTTGTTACAGACTCTCAGACCCTTTTCCTCCATATTTTCGGACACCCCTGGCCTAACTCACCTGACAGAACACCATATTCAGACAGAGGAGGGAAAGGTAATCAAGCAGCGACCTTATAGAATTCCGGCCGCTAGGAGAGAGGATGTAAGAAAAGAAGTCAAAGAAATGCTTAAGTTGGGAGTCATCAGACCCTCTCATAGCGATTGGTCATCCCCCATAGTTATGATACCAAAACCAGATGGGTCCACTCGTTTTTGTATGGATTTTAGGGCTCTGAATGCCATATCGGCCTTTGATGCCTATCCTATACCACGAGTGGACGAGCTAGTAGAAAGGATTGGAGAAGCAAAATTTATAACTACACTGGACCTTACAAAAGGTTACTGGCAGGTGCCACTGAGAGAGGAGGACAGGAAAAAAACAGCCTTCTCTACTGCGGAAGGGCTCTACGAATTCAATGTACTACCCTTTGGATTACACGGAGCACCGGCCACCTTTCAAAGGCTAATGAACCGAGTCCTCTCTGATCTGAACCAGTATTGTTCCGTCTATCTAGACGACATTGTAATATTCAGTAAGACATGGGAGGAACATTTGGGACATGTTCATAACGTCCTACAAGCTCTTGAGAAGGCAGGGTTGCATGTTAACGCAAAAAAATCACGAGCAGCCTTCCCCAAGGTGAGGTACCTAGGATTTCTACTCGGTGAGGGTGTCATAGCTCCCCAAGAAGAGAAAATCAAGGCGATTATGCAGACCCCCTTTCCATCCTCCAAAAGGGATTTGAGAGGATTCCTAGGCCTTATAGGCTACTACAGACGCTTCATTGAGAACTTTGCTGCTAAAGCCAGTCCCTTGACAGACCTCCTTAGTAAAGCGTCCAAGCCTTCACAGTTGTTACGACCATCAGAGGAGGCTAGGGAGGCGTTTGAGACCCTCAAAGAGGCGATCACTTCAAATCCCGTGTTGATACCTCCTGACTTCACCAAAGAGTTCTCCCTAGCTACTGATGCCTCTGAGGTGGGGATTGGTGCTGTGCTGTCCCAAGAAGGGGAAGACGGTATCGAACACCCGGTGTTATTCCTAAGTCGCAAGCTGCACCCCAGGGAGCGGAAATACCCTACTATTGAACGGGAATGTTTGGCTATTAGGTGGGCCGTGGATAAACTAAGGTATTATCTGGAAGGTCGTCCCTTTGTACTCTATACGGACCATGCGCCATTACAATGGATGCAGCGGAATATGTCCCTCAATCCTAGGGTTCTCAGGTGGTCCTTGTTTTTGCAGCCCTTCTCTTTTGTAATCAGACACCGCAAGGGGAGGGACAACGCTAACGCTGACTTTTTGTCTAGATCGCCCCTTCTCCCCGATCGGGAGAATCCAGGGGGGGAGGTGTGTAACGAGGTGACCGGGACAGTACCTAACACTGAGGGCGGAGGCAGAGAAGTATCCTGGTGGTCAGTAAATGATGAAGATGTCGTTAATCCTTCTTCACAGGACGATTCCTTTTCCTGGCACAACACGTCGCAAGAAATACAACGCGGCCCCTTTAACTGGCCCAAGGAACAGGAAGCCGGGACTGCCCATCGTGACGTGGCCTTCGCTGCATTGGTTAAAAACCCGGAACCCTGGAGATCGGCGTGTGACGTCACCGACTGGGGAGTAGGTGCTGGAGATGCCGAGGAAAACGCCACGCCAGGACGAGAAGCAGACGAGGAATACGCCACGCCAGGACGAGAAGCAGACGAGGTATACTCCACGCCAGGACGAGAAGCAGACGAGGATTCCGCCGCTCCAGGACGAGAAGCCGACGAGGACGGAAGCGGAGAGGCCCTGACTGAAGCAGACGTGCCAGGAGGCCAACGAGACCGCGCAGCGCCGTGCCACACGCCCGCGGGAGGTGTGTGGCTACGACAGGTACGGGAGAGAGTCTCGAACTGGGTGGGAAGGCGGGGGCCGGTGCCTGCGGTAAAAAGCCTTGCAAAACCCTAGAACCCAGCACTTCCTTTTTCCCTGATAATACCCTCCCTCACTTTTATTCACGTAAACTCGTAATTACATAAAACGCACTTGAAGGTGTCCCTCACTCCCTTGGTACCCTTGGCAGTAACGTGGAGGACGTGACAGTAAATTGGTCCTTTTCTCTCTTTTGTTTCCGGGGACAACCACTGAGAGAGGCCTCTCTGAAGGAAACGCTATCCTGACACCAGAAGTAGGAGAGGAAAGGAATACCCCTCGACAGTCAGCACCACGGATCCTGCCGATTTTGCAAGAGAAAGACTAACCTTACGAAAAAAGAAACTGTATGTTAAAATAAAACCCTCCTTACCAAGACATAGTGTTCAGACCATTCCTGACCCGCCGTTACAGTGTATTTTTTCAGAAACGTATTGGAGCTGCCACCTAATGGAGCAGGGCAATGTTCCCATTGTGTATAATTCACAGCAACCCTCCTTGAATTTGTCTTATGCAAAAAATGATTACCATAATGTTGAAAACAAAACAAATCACCATAATTAATAGAATCTAAATACAGATCCTCAGCATCGAAGGCTGCATAGTATTTCAAATCAGAGAATAATGCTTCTACGGCCTGAATATCCCAATCATCAGAACGTATATTTTGTTTAATCACATCTCCCATGTTTACTCTAAGCACATTTGGAACATTAATCACTTCAGTGGGCCCATGCATCTGAAACCTAACCGCATCCCACACAAGCCCATCAAGGACAGGCCAAGCAGTAATGTTAACTGTATTTAAGTTTCGTTTCAGTCTGTGCGCTGAATGTGAAGAGGAAAGAGGGGCCAATGTTCCATTAAGGTACCGAATTCCTGTTCTTTCTTTAACGTAGTGACCATCGATCAGGCGGAAAAAATAAAACACAAAACCAATTGACATAAAAAGATAAAATGAAAATAGGATCAACCAAATGTATGTCCAAGGGGGAATTAAAAAATGTGGCATATCTTGCAATAGTTGAGGGTTTCTTTGAAGGTTCCGAAACAGAGTCAAAAGAGAATCTGGACTGGTCGGCCAAACGAGTCTGTAAATCAGGCATTGATAAATCAGCAGGATAGATGTAGGTCAGCTCATCAATGTTAGTAACAGGAACTGTATTTAATAAAGGACTGGATATGGCAGGCATCTCGAGGGACACCTCCTGTTCTCCACCAGATGTAATAGCCAGCACAGAGTGCCTCACCATGGAAGGACAGGATACAGCCGGTGTCATGCTATGAAGAATCGGCCACCCTGTGTGCCTTGACATTGTCAATAGAAATAAATCTGTTTTCCTTATGACCTGGAAGTGGTGGTAAAATGACTGTTCTTGTGCCCTTCACTCCAAGAACTCGAACCGTTGCTCGATACGAGGGACCAAACTCTTTCTTGTTATCGATCTTCTCTCGAACCAGTTCTCCAACTTGGGGTAGCCAGCCAACTACCGGGATCTGCAGCGCATCATCCGATGTGGAGGGCAAATGTTCCTTTGCAAGACTGTCTCTGGTCTTTTGTAGATTCTGTAAAACATTGCAATGCTCATCTACGTCAAAGGCCGTGGCCTGGGCCTTGCAGTCTAGCCCATCGAGGTCAGGGACATACATCTTGATACCAAAGAGCATTTCGTACGGGGTCTGCCCACCCAGAGACCTTCTAGGGAGATTATTAAGCGCACGCTGCACGCCTATGAGGTGGGCTAACCAGTTTCTGCCAGTGCCTATAACTCGAGCTGTCAAAGATTGCTTTAAGTCGCGGTTCATTCGTTCAACTACACTATTGCCCTCGGGCCTGTAGGGACTCGAAAACTTGACTTGGACCCCCAACGAAACCATAGCATCCTTATACGCCTTAGAGGCGAAAGCCGGACCCTGATCCGAATGGAAGGTACCACAGGCAATAATTCCCACAAAGACTCGCAAATCCTTAATGATAGTACGTGAATCAGCGCTCCGATGTGGCCATACCTACACAAAGCGTGTGCATGAATCAACTGCTACTAGGATGTACTTGTACGCAGTATCAGAAGAAAAGGGACCGCAGTGATCTAAATAAACGCATCCAAGCGGTTTCTTCGAGATGTACAACTGTGTCTGAGGCGGACGCGCAGCAGTTGAAGGCTTAATCTGCTGGCAAATGTCACATTGAAGGACATAATAGCGCGTCTGTTTGTACAGTCTCCGCCACCAGAACCTTTGTTGTAGCTGAGTTACAGTGGCTGAGACGCCCGCATGCGCAGACGCCACACCTTCATGAGCCGCTGTAATCAAAGCAGCCCTGCGATCCGAGTTGGGAACTAGACGTTCACCAACATCAGGGATTTTCACATAAGGAACCTTATCGGGACTTAAGTGGTATGTGTATTTAGAAGGGAACCCCGCAGGATATTTACTTCCCTTCTCTGATGCAGCAACTGCTGCCAAGATGTCATCATCTATTTTGCTTTTGGACCTCGTGACTGCTGCAACTAAGTATTTTGATACCGCTGACTTCGCTGCTTCATCAGCAAGCGAATTGCCAACAGCGTGGACCCCCAAGCGCTGATGATCGAGAGTATGAATCACAAACACGAGTGGCAACTTCTCTTTAAGTTCCGCCACTCGGACCCAGATCATTTTATGTTTTATTGTGCTACCTTTGGAATCACGAAACTCATTCTGAATCCAAAAGAACAAGTTTTCATTGTAAGACTGGACACAGTAGTAAGAGTCACTTACGATCAAAGTTGTCACACTTGGATCTGCGTACTCCAATGCAAGCATCAGAGCACGAAGCTCAGCTAATTGTGCGGTGCAGTCCCCGAGCGTCTGCGTGTGCACGACACTGGACTTGAACTCATCGTTCACCATGGCACCGACCACAAAGGCGCAAGCGGAAACGTAGGCATGTTTAGAGCCATGCGCAACCTGCGCCGAACCATCAGTGTAAATGATGCAATGGAAATCCTCCAACGGCCGCATTGCTAAAGGAGCAGGATGAACAAATTCATACTGTAAATACTCCTGCGACCGTAAAGTGGCGTAAAAAATAAACGTGACATCTTGTGACGTCAAGGATGCAGCCCATTGAATCCACCGAGGGTGCAAAGCTTTGGAATTAGGTACACTGGCTTTCGTAACCGCCTCTAAGGCAGGACACGGGGTAACAACCAACATGCGCTTTCCTTGTGACAGGGCACGTTCCTTAAGAATTGCCATCTGTACATCCGTTAAAACTTTCTCCACAGTGGAAAAACGCAATTCAGCCGATGTGTACAAGTGTGACTTGTAAGCTATAGGTACTGTATCTCCTTCATTAAAAGTCAAGTACGTGAAACCCACCGCCCCAGGGATAATTCTTATCACCAAGTTGGTCTGGTTATCACGAGTCTGTAAGTATTCAGAAGCGAGCAAATCAGCCTGCAAAGACTGCAGCATGGCTGAATGCTCAGGCAGCCAGCATGATTTGGAGAAAGATGGTTGTATCAAAGCATACAAAGGCTTGATACGCTGGGCATATTCCGGAATGTAAGTTCTCCCGAAATTCAAAAATCCCAGCAAAGACTGTAATTTTTTCAGTGTTGTCAGAGAGCGCAATTGTGCGCATTTCTCCAGGAAGTGAGGGGCTAACCCTTTTCCCTCGTTGTTAAGCTCATAACCGAGAAACAACACTGTGTACTCTGCAATGTGCGACTTTGCAAAGTTAAACTTGTAACCAATGTCAGCAAAGTTACAAATTATGCTATTTACTCGACACAGATGCTCCCAAAGATCGTCGTCTGTGAGATAAATGTCATCCACATACGAACAAGCAACCGGGTCGATGCCCTCCAGAAGAGAGACAATGCGGGCGGAGAATACTCCAGGACTGTTCTGATAGCCCATTGGGAGACGCCGAAACATTTTTTGCACACCGCCGCATGTAAAACTGGTCCATTGGGAACTTAGACCGTCTAATCTATGTGCACAAAAACCATTGGAAATGTCGAGCGTGGTTTTGAACCGTTTACGCTCAAGACTATTCACTAAAGCAGAGCCATGAGTATTCTGTACTGCGCAGTTACGGCAATGCAAGTTTAAATGCCTATAATCCAAAACCAAACGATATGAGCTGTCTGGTTTGTTTACAGTAAAAAGGGGGTTATTCATCGGTGACACACACGTTTCAATTACACCTTGATATTCCAATTGTTCAAGGATAGCCGCGACTGAAACTTTGGCTTCACGCCGTATGGGATATTGAGGTTGAGGCTGAGGCTGAGACCGCAAAGGAATCTCGTGGCTCGGTGACAATTTATCCCAGCCACACTGATTGCGGTACACAGCCGGCGCAAGCGCCAGAGCCCACTCTTCTGCAAAATGCAGCGCTTCTACTCTCGGTACAGTGTGCGCGAAACTGGGTAGGATTACCTCCTCCCCTCGCGGAGCTGCGAGAACAAAAGGTGGGGGCCAGTCAGCCTCCGAAAGCAAAATGTCATACGTAGACGAGAGATTTTCCCAAAATACCCCTTTTACAGTTCGCTGCATGTCACCTTCAATTAACAGGACAATTTCAAAAAGACGTTCAGGGGGAGCAACATGCGTATCAGCAGTCTCAATCACAACATAAGTTTCAGTCGCTGTCACCTTCAACAGTGGACGGAGGGCCTCTCTCACTATGGTAATCTCCGCCGCGCTGTCCAGCAAGGTCAGAGCCCACGTCAGATTCCGAAGCCGCGTTCTCACTATCTGGGGCATAACGATGCGCTGTCAGGGCGGCGACTTTCTTCGTGGCAAACTGTGGTCTCTTGGGCGTAGAGCCATCCTGCTGATCTCCACCGTTACGCGGGCGGGGCTGACCACGTCCTTGCTGGCCACCCCGGCCCCTGCCGCCCCCTCCACCACCGGTTGACGGAGCCGATGAGTCCTGAAAGGAACGAGGAGAGCGTTGGTCAGAAGCCTGAAACCTCTCAGGCAATTTAATCATCGCGCGGTCGCGCAAATCATAAACACGATCCGACTGCGCAGGCAACGGAGACGCAGGAGCAGAAACCTGTGTTTGTTGTTGTTGTTGCTTACCCTGATTCTGCTTTTTAGGCCAATTTTGTTTCTTGGACTTTTGTTGACCACTAGTTTCCGATGTCTGACCCTGGGGCTGCTTTTTCTCTTTATCAGGAAAAGCCTTAAGCCCCTTCGCATTGCGGCCAACCGTTTTATAAGCAGCCACAATGATCCTTGCCAACTGACGGGGTCTCTCGGCCTCGGGAATCAACGCTAAAGCGTTAGCAACCTGAAAGTTCACTGCATCTCCCTTGACATTTGCAAGGATTAGATTGCAAACTACATCAAAGGAGCCACACAGGCGCAAACCCAATTCAACCGCCGACTCCGGTCCGTGTTCGTCCTGAACACGTTTAAGGACCGCACCCAGATTGGTCACAGACGGGGTGCCATAGCACCTCGAATAGACCACTGCAAAAGTCTTACCCCAGGTCTCACAGTCAACAAGCTCAGGTGCCAAATCTTTCGGTAAACTTAGTGTAAGAATCCGGTGCTTATCACCGGGATTCGTATTAGGAAACACAGCTTCTAGCTGGCCGAATTTCTCTGCAAGCCAGAACGGAAAATCATCCTTGTCCTGCGGCTTTTTGCCCATCACGGAATTCACCATGACAGGATTGATTTTCAAACCAGCCTGTTCTGCACGAAGCTGTGCGCCCTTAGGGGCTACGTCCTTAACATTACGGCTAGTGTAATGAACAAGCGCTCTAATCACTTCCACTGCAACTTCATGAAGTTGCCGCAGATCAGCTATGCCACAAGTGGCGCGATTAGGGTGAGGAGTGAATCCAGCCAAAGCGGGCCATGGAGTGCCCGGAATGGACAAGTCAGTCAGTCAAACATTTACTTTATTTGGTTAATCATAACCATAAAGCATACATATACAAAAAAAACTTCCATAAAAATAGTAGCAAGTTAAAAGTTCATTTAAATAAAATGCATCTTATTGTTCATTAAATTTACCACTTTGTCTCAGGCCTTATCTATGATCTGTTTCTGCTTTTTAAAACTGAGACTCTACAAAATTCATAAATTTTACCCCACGGCATGCTAAAATGTTTGAACCTCCTCCCAACCAGCTTATCACAGCTTGCCTGCAGGTGCGAATCTGTAGCATATTAAAAATTGGTTTCAATAAAATTTTTCTCTTTTCTTTTAAGGGAACACATGTACACAGGAGATGGCACAGTGTCTCACTGTGATAATCACATAGTCTGCATCTTTGTCCCTGATGTGTGTCCTTCCAAGATGGAATCAAGTCTTTGGAGGAATGGTCACCCATTCTGAGGGCCATGTATTTTCTTTTTAAAGATAGTCTAAAGTGCGCCGTGAGGTACGGTTGTGGTTTTAAACATTTGTACGAATTTAGGATAGTCCATGCGTGTCGTCGTTTGGCCAGGATCTTTTTATCTTCAACCAAAGAGAGGGCTTTTGTGTTTAGCTTGCAAATCTTTTTAAAGGCGGCTTCTTCTGGTGGGTTCTTCTAGATCTCCACCATTTTGAGGGTTTCCAATGATGCTCGCAGGTCGTAGCCCCATGAATTAGGTTCCTGTTGGTCGTGTTGTTTTTTGATTTCTTGCCAACATAAATTATTTAGGGATCCTGTCTCTGCCATTCTCAGTTTCCAGCACCATTTCACTAGTGCTGCTTTCCTTTGGTATGTTTGATTTTGCAAACCAAATTCCAGCCTGATTTGGGCCGGGGCCGTTCCTTTGTGTAGGAGAAACACAGATTTATATATTTTTGTCTGTAGGGTATTTAAAATGTCTGATTCTTTTCCGTGCCATATTTCCAGTCCGTATGAGAGAGTGGGTAGAACTTGGGCTGCCATTACTTTTAGCAGGTGGTCGTATGAAGGGCATTGCAGTTTCTTCTGGAGAACTTTGTACGCTAAGCTCAGTGATTGTGCTTTTGCCGTGATTATTCTTTTTTGAGTTGAAAGTGACATGTTTTTGCTTATTGTGACCCCTAGATATTTATACGCTGTTACTTCCTCTATGTGTCTGCCATTAGTGAACCACTTGAAAGAACTTTTACTGGTGCCCGCCAATCTCACCACTTTTGTTTTTTTGATGTTTAGTTCCAGGCCTTCTCTCTCAAAATAATCTGTTAATTCCTCTATTGATCTTTGTAGGCCTATTGGTGTTTGACTTAAGATTGCAATGTCGTCCGCATATTGGAGGAATTGAATACTTTCGTTTGCCAATTTAGGCGGGTGTCCATTCACGTTCTTAAGTTGGTCTTTCAAATCGGCCAAGTATATGTTAAAAAGGGTTGGAGAGAGCACGCAGCCCTGTTTAAGGCCGTTGGTTATTTTTTGTTCTGCCAATATTCTTCTTCCGTCTCCCAGTTTTACTTTTGCCCATGTTCCGCTGTATAGTGCCATTATTGTTTCCAATAATACTTTCGGAAGACCCATCTGTTCCAGTTTTTTCCATAGGCGACTTCTGGGCACTCGGTCGAAAGCGGATTTCAAGTCTATATAGCAGGCTATTAATCCGGTCTTCCTTTTCACTGCACCTTCGATCAATAGTGACAGAGCAGACAGATTGGTTAAACAGCCCATGCCTTCTCTGAAACCGGTTTGGAATATGGGTATTATTTTGTTGTCCTTTGTCCATTGTCGTAGAAGGGACAGAATACAAGATGAAAAGAGCTTTGCCTCCACGTCGATTAGAGCTATTAATCTGTAGTTCCCTGGTTCCATTCTACATCCACCTTTGTATATTGGATGGAAGATGTTTCCTTGCCAGGACGGTGGGATCTTTTTTTCTTTATGAATGTAATTGAATAAAGGTGTTAGGTATGTTGCCCAGAAGTCGGTGTCATATTTGAATAAGGCATTTGGAATTCCGTTCGGCCCAGCTGCTCCTTCCGCTTTTATTTTCTTTATTAGGTCAGTTAACTGTTTAATTGTTGTCAGCGGCATTTGTTCATCTTTGTCAATGTTGTCCTGTCCATCATTATTTCTTTGTCCAAGGACTAATTCTTTTTGTTCTATGCCGTTTTTTGAATTTTTGATTACTTCTCTTTTTGTTGGGAAACTCTGGATGTTATACAGGTTATCAATATACGCGGCCCATGTTGTTTCATTTATTCCTATATTCAATTGACCACCAGCTCCTTTTGAAAGTTTGTTTATTGTATTCCAGAATTCTCCGCTATGTGGCAATTTACTGGTCCTTAACAGCTCTTCCCAGATTTCCTCTGTGTGGGATTTTTTAGCTTTTCTGCACTCCTCTTTGTATTCTTTCCTCATTTTTTGTAAGTCGTTGTTGTCTACTTTTTTTCCTGACTTGTTTTCTGCTGCCTTTTTTCTCTGTTTTTTCGCAATTTCCCTTTTCATATCTCTTAGTTTAGTGTTATACCATGGCTCAGTGTTTGCATTGGGGCCATGAGTTGCTGATGTATTTATCGCGAATTTTCCCAGCACGAATTTATGTAAATTTTCCCATTTAGTTATGGGTGATTGATTTTCGATGGCCTTCATCAATTTTTCGTGTTCCAAAACTGCGTTCATTATCTCCTTTTTTACTGGGCCCTTACTTTTAATTTTATTCAGTTTATATATTTCCGGTATTACTGTCAGATATTCTAGTTGTGTTTTCTCCTCAATCTTTTTCCTCATTATTGTCTCTTGTGGGGAGTGATCACTCTCTGGTCGGCTGTGAATACCAAAGTGGTCTATGTTCTTTCTTAATTCCTTACTTATTAAGGTGAAGTCAATTGTGGTGTTCCTTTTGCCACTGGTGAAAGTGGTCTTGGCGGGTATGTCTCCTTCCGTATTGCCATTTAGAATTGATAAGCCTAGAGGTTCCAGATCACTCCAAATTTTCTGAACGTTGTCCTTGGTTCGGTTGGTTTTTATTAGGTTACAATTGAAGTCGCCCGAGACAAATATCTCATGGCCTTGATAAGTTCTATTTAGAGTTTTTATCAAATTTACTACTGTTTGGGCTTTTTTCCCTTTTGTGGCCTTGTCTGGGTGGATATATAGATTTATAATTAATAACTTCCATCCGGGGCTTTTTTTGCTTACTTTAGACTCTACTTTGATCACTTGTATCCAGTTCTCCCCTGATTCTATCAGTTCAGTTTTCCAGTCTAAATTGTTTGTGATGAAAATGGACAGGCCACCGCTTGGATGTCCGTATTTTGCAAGTTTTTCTGCCATTGTGTGATGTTCCTCATATCCCAATATTTGCCTCTGGGTTATGTTCCATGTTTCTTGGAGTAGTATTATTTCAAATTTGCTTAGGTATTCTATTGTCTCTTGATCTTGGGACATTTCTTTAAAACCGTGTACATTCCAGGAGCAAATCTTTATTTTTGTTTCTGATTTTGCAAATTGATTGGTGTTTTGTTTTTGAGTTCTTTCCGCCACTTTGGCTACATCAGGATCGATGGGTGTTTAATGCCTGTGCCAACCAAGACCAGTCTTTGTTTTCCTTCGAGCCCTGATATTGCTGATTTATTTTAGTGCTACTCAGATCTTGTTCGGAGATTGATTTACTTCTTGCTCCCCTCAAGATTGTTTGTGATGTTTCTTTTATATTGTTCGGTTGAGGAATCTTGCTTTTTAATAAGGGGAACGGATATTTTGTTGCGGTGTGACGCTCTACAGTTATTCCTCATTCTGAAAAGTGTGACCTGGTTGAGTAAATAAGTTCTGCTATTTCGTTAGATACCCAGGTGGTACTGCTTATTTCTGAATTCATATTTTTGTGTCCTTGAATGAATTCTACAGCCTTTAGGTCGCTTGTTGTAATTCCCCTTAGTTTTGGTATCTCTTCGATTAGTCGCAGGATGTTTCCCCTGTTCAGCGTATCTGAATTCCCTTTTGTTTGAAATTCCGGTTTAAATAGTAGTTTACATTCTGTTACCATGCTTCCTGTTTCGAGATGCCGTGTTTGGTAAACTCTCCTTTTTCCCTCTGCTGGGTCAAGATGAATGTGAGGTATGTTGTCAAATTGGTGGACCGTAGTTATCTGGTCTACTCGAATGTGGTCTGCCATAGATGCTTCTTTTATGGAGGGCTTTTCACCTTGATTTATTTGTGTATTGCTTACATTTTGTATTGTCTTTTTATTTGGCTCAAGTTCATGGAGGTCTCTGCAAATTCTTCCTTTATTTCCTGCTGTAATTATGAGACCAATGTTTGGTTCCCTCACTAGGTCTGTCTCCGTTTTATGGCTTTGATCTTTTACCATTCTTTCCTTGATAGATGTAAGGTTTCCTCCCTCCTGCCAATTTAAACCTTTACGGGTCAAAGTTTCACATTCCCTTTGTGACTTATTTTCATGTGTTTTTTGTTGTTCTATGGCCTCTCTTTGATTTGATTTTAGTATGTCGCTTTTGTCGTTAACTTTGTTTTTGCTTGATTTTTCCTTATATTCTGGTTTTCTCTGTTCACTTGGCATTATTTTGATCTGGTCTGGGGGTTGTGTTTGGTCTCCTACTTCGTCTGAAGTAATTCCTTTAATGCTTCCTTTGTTTCCGTCTTCGTTGATACTGGTATTAGGCATGGGCGGAAAATCCGTTCCGCTCGCGGATTTTGCGGATTTTCGGGAAATCCGCAATCCGCGAGATTTGCGAATCTCCCGCAAAATCCGCAAATCCGCGAGCAGCGGATTTTGCTCGCACTGCTCGCACTGTTCGCGTGAGTTCGCGCCCCGCGAATAAGTGCAAAAATTGCAGAAATACGATCTTAGCAAAACTGAAAGTAACTACTTACCAGGTTCAAAAGTTCAGGCTCATCATTAGTAGCCATTTCCTGTAGTGCTTCCTGAGGGGCCCCTCCAGAGTTCAGTTGCCAGTTGAAACTATTATGTGACCCTGCTCTGAACCTCAGAATAGTTACACATATGCCACAAAGGTCCTGAATTACAGCTAAGGGAGACAAGCAGGAGCCAGGCTGGAAGTTAAAATCCATTAATCAGCCCCTAATTCATTATTGTCAGTTGGGGCAGGGCAGGTGTTGTAACTAATTTTGCAACAATGAAAGCACTTAGCAAGTGCAAAAGATCACTAATCAGGGCGCACTAAGGAAGCAGGTGCCAGCTAAAAAAATATTCTGTGACACATTAATCAGCCCCAAATTAATTCAGGTCACTTGAGGCAGGGAAGGTGTGCTTTGCTTTGCCGAAAATAATGTACACTGGACAACCAGAGGGTGTGGTGATGAAACAGAGGGTGGCATGGGTGGGCCAGAGGGTGGCATGAGTAGTCAGAGAGTGGCAGTGGTGACAGAGAGTGGCAGTGATGAAGAAGAGTGTCCCAAACAGGCTGGACACGTAGAAACAACAAGTTCGCAAAACTTGCGACCCGACAGGTAAGTTCGCAAATTGCGAAATTGTAAAAACCCTGGCGAACTGGCAGAAACACGGGCGAACACAAAAAAAAAAAAATCCGCAAATTCGCGGGAATTCGCGGATTTTGCGGATTGCGAATCCGCAAATCCGCAAAATTCGCGAACGCGAGATCCGCAAAATTCGCTCATGCCTAACTGGTATCTGTGATTTGATAAATTGGGGCCTCTTTTGTCTTTTGTTCAAAAATGGCAAAGAATTGTTTTGCCTGTTTATTTATTTTTTTTATTTTTTTTTTTATAGCATTTTTTCTTGCCTTCCTTGCCCGTTTCCGCTGTCTTTTGGTCAGGGGTTCTGACATGCCCGATGAACCCAAAGTTTTGTTTTCTTCCGTACGTCGCTTTAGTGGTTTGTTGTCATCTAAGTCATTTGAAGTTTTTACTACTTCTATGTTGTGAATAGTTCTATTTATTTCAGTTTTACTGGCCTCTGTATTGGGGTTATCACTTTTGTTGGTTTTCCCACGGGTTGCTGCTAATATTTCTTTCAAAATGTCTGGTAGTGAAACCAATTTATCTATTATTTCCTTGCAGACGCAGTTTTGTTCTATTAGTTTCCCTTTCCTTTGTTTTTCTTCTTCCTTTTCTTTTATAAGGTGTAACGAAATTTTTTCCAATTTTAGATTTATTCCCGATATATGTGATGCCATTAGATTCATCAGATCTACCTGTACATCAAGTTTGTTCGATTGGAAATTCAGCGCAGTGATTGATTGTTGTAGGCTTTTTAGGAGCACGTCCCCCCAGAGTATTGATTTTTCATTTGTTTGTAGCGGCTGTGCCCCTGTTGATTTGGTTGGGCTTTCTGAGGAAGAAATCGTTATATGCTGATCTTCTTTTGTTATATTCTTTCCTATGTCGGAGACCTGGCTCTTATCGGCCGGTTGTCTAATTGGGCTTGATGTTAGGATTATTGGTGAGGAAGTTTGCTTCCTTGGCTTCCTTTTTTCTCCATTATCTTTCCTTTTATCGGTGTTTTCGAGTTTTTCCGGTTTACTCAAATTTTCGGGACTCAGTTGCATTGGATCGGCGTCCTTATGTGTATTTTCCTCAAGCATTCTCCGCAGTTCTGATTCTTCGAAGATAGAGAATGATTTGGACCACTCTATTTTTTGTGCGCTTTTCTGTAGATTTATTCGGGATCCTGAAGTGCTCTGATTAAAGTTTGCTGGACTATTTTTGTTAATCTCATTAGGGGTTAAATTTGAAGTTAGCATTGTTTGATTGCAGGTTGCATGGACTTGTGCCGTGGTTTTGACCAGCCAGTTCTTTATTGTTGATTTTTCTTTGAGATTGGGACTCATACTTTTTTCCGAGTCTTTTCTCATCTTGCGTTTTTTACTTGATGGCGTCGAATGGGTTAATTTTTTCGGAATGGACAAAGGACCCAACCTCGGAGCGGTTAAAGCGTGTGGTAGGGCGCCACCAAACCAAACTCCATGCTGCCAAGCGTCAATAGGAACTTCCAGTGCTCTGTACGGAGCATACGCAGCCGGTACAGCCGTAGCAGTGTAGTTGTGGAAAACACCAGAATTAGCGTTCACCGCCGGAAATGTCACCCACGAATAAAACAGTTCGTACGGGTAAGCATGTTCCGCACTCACCACTAGAACAACAGCCAAGCCTTCCATAGGTACATTATAAGCCCGCAAATGGTCACGCACCGCAATGCGACTATGCGGCGGGATGTCCACGGCTTGTGCCATGTCAGCACAGGAAAGAGAAAAAACAAAGATTACTTTGTAGCACAACTGGGTAGTAATTCAATGAAACAGTTTTTAGATAGATTCAAGCTTGAAAAAGACCTATTTCAAAAATAGGTAGGTTTTTCCGACACTGCCGTTTTCCGGAAACGGGAATGAAGGGGTTAAGGTTTGAATGATATACTACTCGAGTGTCATGATATAAGGCCAACAACGTATGGGCGCCATGTAGCAGGGTTTCCGTTCTCCCACAGAACTGTGCACAGAGATCTAGAACCTGGGTGAGTTAGGGTGACCCAAAACTCACCTTTGTTTCAGAAATCCCCTTACCAAGCTAGCTACAGTGTCTCATCGGTAGTAATTACTTCCCAATGACTTAGACAATCCAGAACATGAACTTAGGGTACCTCAGGTATTGTGGAACACATGAACACTCTTCCGTTATATAATCATTACAAACCGAAACTGGGAGGCAAAGAACACACGTGCAAGTTTGAAATGTTTATTTTTCAATGCAAAGTTCTCAAACGCAGTATCTTGTATAATACCAACATACATATTATAAAATTCAGAGTTAGCAGCATAGTCACTAATCCATAATAAGCAAAAGGTGATAGCATGTTATGATACAAAAATCTATAGAATTCTGTATCACCTATATTTTGCGCACCCTATTCAGTATATTATATTATATCTAAGAAGGTCTCGTTTGGGTTCTAGCAGGGCGGGCCCATACCTCTAATTCTCAGTAGGAGTAGATCACATCAACAGCTACCAGCTCTCTGCATGCGAAGCATCAAGTGTGTTGATTCATTCCCTGTAACTCTATCTTAAACCCGCGTAGAGACCAATGTTGGCAGCAACATTATTTATGTTATGTCTAACGTGGTGCGAGGATCAGGCCTTCAGCAACCTTGTGTTAGGTTATTCTTAGAGTGTGCAGTTCTCGGTGTGCAGACAGTTGTACCAAGTGTACCAAGCACGACTGATACCAGAGCAATAACATATTATTCTCAAATAAATCACATCTTTCGTCTAGGTTGAAAGCTACAATAACAATTAGGTGTTGTGTGCAAACTGAAGCTGAAAGAAAATATGGCGTTTAAACATTTAATAAGCTCATGCTAACTTAACACAATATATAGAAACGTAGTAACCATATGACACTACAGACCTCAGGGAAATTGAACACCCGCCACTCACCATAAGCGCCCCCAGCTTGTCACAGATGGAGGCCCACCCCCGGCCATTGGGGCCATTGGGGTTAAACAGGCATGCAAATGTCAGCCCACCAGACACAGCACAGATACCACAAACAGGCGGCCATGGGGCGGATTCAGTCCGCCGAATAAACCATCCCCAGGATCGGAAAATAACGCTGTACCCCGACTATGTCTCCCAGGGTACGTGGGATATTCTCAACCGTAGTAATCTACTAAAACTCTTTTCAAACATCCCAGGGTTGGAGGGAACAAAAACCACAGACATGGAAACCATCTCCTTCCTCCCGCCAGATGCGGAGGAGAAAAACGAACCCACAGAGTTAACCTCGTGAGCCCGCACATGTCCGAGGCTCTGAAAAGCCAGTACAAGTTATTGGAAAGTTGGGGCATAAAAATAAAACCTATGTGCGCACAAAAATACCCTGTCATCTTAAAAACTCACTCCGCACACTCCCAGATGGGAAACACAGATCTGCGAATCAGAGGGAACTCACGCCTGCACGCCCACACCATTGACGCGCCATAGATCCTAACACAGCCACAACGCTTCGGGCCAACCCCTCTGCAATACGACCAACGCTCAGCAGAAGCCTCCAGACAGGGACCGCCCCCGATCGCCTGAAAATCATGACTTGGAATATCGCAGGGCTCAGGAGGCTGCTTCTTAGTATAAACGCAGTGACATTCATGGAAGAGGCAGATATCATCTGCATACAAGAATCCTGGCAGTTCCACCCGCTCTCATTAAGAGGAAACGCAGTATATGGAAAACCTGCAAAAAAGCCTAACATATTCGGAAGACAGTCGGGGGGGATATGTGTCTACATAAAGCATTCAATCAACCTGGAATTCGCGGTAATTCCCAATCTCCCGGACAACCTCC
Source organism: Lissotriton vulgaris (assembly GCF_964263255.1). Lineage (NCBI taxonomy): Eukaryota > Metazoa > Chordata > Amphibia > Caudata > Salamandridae > Lissotriton > Lissotriton vulgaris. Next base: position 125,629 of record NW_028254072.1, read on the forward strand.
AGGCGGGCATCCTGAAAGGCTGCCGCCTGACAAATGGAATTTTTGCGTTTTTATTAATCAACCTCTACTACAACCCACATGGGCCCACATCCAACTTGGCCACGCTGATAACCCACCTTGAGTCCTTAATACTCCAACACCTGGCCTTGGAATGCATCATTCTTGGTGACTTCAATATCGTTCCTCCAAAATATCAGCCCAGTGTCCTTCGTCGGTCCTACATATAACAACCAAACAACAATCGACTACATCATCCTAAGTGAAAAACTACAACCTCTCATGTCAAACTTCACAGTTCATCCGCGCAGCGATAGCGACCACGCTGCCTTAACCATCACATTGAATCTCATAGCGGATACTCGCCACAGGCTCGAATACATTGGAGCATCTAACGGCGAAGAACTGATAAAGTTGCCTAGAAGAATCAAATGGATACAGACCCTCAATCACAACTTTTAACAATTGGGGGCTGGCCACTGAATGAACAGAAAAAGGGCGCAATAGCCACTTGGAATGCCATAACTGGGACCCTTTCTGCGATCCTTCGTGGAACTTCAAACAGCACATTTAACAGGGACTCCCCACCTACATATGTGTCCTACATATGGACACAAGGCGGAAATCAAAATCAGCGCTAAACAACTGAGCAAGAAACGCAAACTTTTCCGCAAGCTCAATGAAGAAACAACTTCAAGAGGCCAGCAAATGTCACTCCAAGAAGGTCTTGGAGGCAAAACGAGACCACTGCGAAGCACAATGGCTGAAAATCTTCGATTTGCTGAGCCCAGGAAAATCGCAGGAGTTTTGCCACTACTTAAGCACCCTGGGACGAGGCACAAACCACAGAGGAAACTCCCTCGAGGCTCCCATCTGGGCCACCCATGTAAAAGCCCTTTACATCGAAACCGGCCCCGCCACCAAGCAAAATGAAAAATATAACGTTGGAGCTGATTTAGACCCAACCACCGAGATGACTGCCCTGCCGGGAAAACTGTTGGTGTCCAAAATTCTAAAAAACATCAGACAAAATGGCACCCCGGGGCCCAATGGCCTTCCTGGACATTTATTCAAGGCAAACATCGGCTTTTGGTCAAAAACCCTGACCCACCTGTACACTGAATGCTGGCTCCTGGGGGATGTTCCAGACTCATGGAGAGCTCGCTCCTACAGCCAATTCACAAAAAGGGCCCCAAATCTGAACCATCAAACTATCGCCTGATCGCCCTTCTGGACATCGAGGGAAAAGCTTACGCCAGTGCCATCTTGAGGGACCTCACAGACTGGATGAATGCTAAAGGTCTCCTCCCATTCTGCCAAACTGGCTTTAGACCAGGGTCCACCACAGTCGACAACATCACTGCACTTTCTTATCTTGTCCACCAAGCTCGGACACGCAAAAGCCCCCCCCTTATTCACCTGCTTTATTGACTACTCTGCGGCGTTCGACGGGGTATATCGTACAATCCTGTGGAGAAAGCTGGCCCAATGGAACATCAATCCATCTTTGTTGAGGGCGATCCAATCCTTGTACCACAAAACGTGTGTAAGAATCAAACTCTCGAGGGACCATGCATCCGCAAAGATCAATACGGACCGAGGTCTAAAACAAGGGTTCATGCTAGCCCCACTGCTATTCAATTTATACACAGCAGACATGGAGAGAGCCTTGACTGGGGCAGCATTGCTTATCCCAAAGATCGGCGGGACAAAAATTCACTTCATGCAATACGCTGACGACCTGGTGCTCTTGGACCATACGAGAATTGGGCTACAAAAGACACTGACGGCACTTGCCGCATACAAAGTTAAAAATAAGCTTGTGGCAAATCCATCTAAGTTCAAAGTCATCATCTTTGGAAAATACCCAAAGAAAACACCCCTAAGCCAGCAATCGTGGTCAAAAGTCTTGGAATTAGAATAGACGGCGCCCTCTCAATGACCAATCAAATCTCTGCAGTAGTAGGTACCTGTAACGGCATCATAAGACAACTGCGCAAACTTGTTCCACTTCTTTCCCAGTCCACGATCCGCACGACAGTTTCTGCCACCATACTGTCGAGGCTGGACTACGGAAATGCGCTCTACCTGGGCTTACCTAAAGCCTTAACAAACAGACTGCAGGTAGTCTTAAATGACGCGGCAAGATTAATCTTCAGACTTCCAAGGAGATCACATGCATCCCCGCTGTTGCTGAATCTTCACTGGCTACCAGTGACGCAAAGGTCGGCTTTCAAGAGCCTCTGCATAGCCCACAAGGCCATCTATGGGCAAGCCCCTTCCTATATCAAGGAAAGACTAGTCATATACAGGCCCGAAAGAAGCCTAAGGTCCTCCGAGGCTCAGTTGCTTGTATGTCCTCGGTTCAGGCTAGCAACAAAAGGAGGGAGATCCTTTTCGGTCCTATTGCCCAAAATGTGGAATGAGCTGCCGGAAGCTCTTCGCAAGGAAGGAAACCTGTTTCGCTTTAGGAAAGCCCTAAAGACAACCCTATTTAGAACAGCGTTGAGCTCAGTATAGACCTGGCTCGCCTCCTATTGCTGCCCGAGCTGTGATGTCATTGCGGTCAAAAGCGCCCTGAGACCTGTCGGTGACTTGGCGCTATATAAACCGACATAAACATAAACATAAACATAAACATCATTAAAATGGAGGCTTGGCCACCTTTTGCTGAAAAGCACTCAGCGGTATACTTACTTGGGCATTTGCTTCCAGGAGTCGGGGCTCTCAAGCGGGCACCTAAAGATCATCCAAGGCAAAGGAAAAACCATAACCTACGCTATTTCCAAGCTGCACGCCTCCTTATATAGCCCGTCCACAATGGCCATCCAACGAGTACTCAAAGCAAAATTAATGCCGGCCCTAAATTACGCTCTCCAGGCATTTCCAGGCAAACTGCATAAAGATCTAGAAAAAATTCACTGCAGAGCCTACAAGAGACTATTTCATCTCCCGAGGTGTACCAGAAACACTCTCCTCCACTTGGAGTTCTCACTTAACCAGCAATAATTCGAAGAGATGGCTGCCCTAATCAAATACTACTTTCTAACAACGACGGCTAAGGAGAACACACTTAAGGCATTGCTGAATTGAATCTTCAGAGAACCAGGGAATCCCTGGTCGGCCACTCTCAAGGCGGCAAAGGACCATCTCCATCTCGCCATTGAGTCTTGGAACCCCGAATATGTCGGCTACACCGCCATCAAACACTCCATCAAAAAACAAGTGCGTGCACGGTCACGAGAACTGGACCTGGAGTCGCTGGCAAAAAAAGGCCTTCATGAGTCCTTGTGCCTACCTGCAGAATCCCAAACATCATCTTAAGCAGGCCATGGACCGCGCAGCCCTTCATAAGATCTTAGCCTACAGACTACATCCGCTGCCTCTAAAAGAACTATATGACTTCGGTACGGTCAGCTCAGGAGTCCGGGAATGCAGGCTCTGCAGATACAAACGTGAGTCACTGGCTCACCTACTATTCTGCTGCCCGGCCCTGCGCATGGCACGCAGTCTCTATCTCAGGCCAATTCTAAGACAATCAGGAATCCGCACCGCAAAGGAGGCGACCATCCATCTTTACACCTTGACAACGGTAAAGCACATGGCCTCCTTCGGAAAGTTCATTCACCAGACACGATCCTTGCTGATGGCCCTGGAGTGCCCGCCCTTACAGTGACTTTGCAGACCCATGCCTCAATATGAACCTTACTCATCGTAACCCCAGCCCCCAGGGTGCTACAAACTCCCCTGGTTTTAATTTTTGTAACTTTGTAACCTTGTATTTTGTTTTTAATGTAATGGTTTTGAGTAACCAATCAATAAAGAGAATTCATTCATTCATTCATTCATTCATAGTGCCTTCTTTTCGCTTTTACAGTTCCAGACTTTGTTACCATGGACAAACGGAATATAATCATAATACACCGGATTAAATAGTCTAATTATTTTTGGCTTGTGTCATCAGCTGGTGCCAGATCTCCTGGCCCACAATAGGAATCCCAGAAAAATAACACCAATAGTCTACATCATGGCAGAACTCCATTTATTGGACAAAGGATCCTTCCAATAACAGGTTGCAGTATCTGTTACAAATGTCCCAAACAACCTAAAGTGTTGTGCTGCAAGATGTTCTTTCTTTAATGATCAATGAGAAAAAACAAGGAGCCCCTGAACAATGGATAGTTCAATTCCTAGGACAGGGACTTAAATGGTAGTGACAAAAACTCCTAGGCAACCAAGGAAGACAAAAAAAATATATTCAAGTTGTTACGTTACGTTTTTCATGAATTGTTGTCTTTCATAATTGTCTATAACTGTATAACTATTGTGTTGATTGTTTTGGTACATCTTTTTCTTGTTCTTAAAGTTTTCAGAGATATAAAATATTATGAGTAGTGGGTATAAATAAAAGTACCTATACATGTGTCATTGATTTACACTTGTACCCCCTTTTTTTTAAATAATTCCAATCTATGAGGTGTGGGCAGTCTCTATTGTTCTGCATAATATTACGGTCCAGCCCCCCTCAGTCCCGCCTAGGACCTGACTCCTTCTGTTCTGTCAGTCCATAATTACGGCAAAACCTGTTCGGGGTTACTGGTGTTCTGGTTTAGGGAGGACCTGGCTTGGCAGTTCGAGCTGGACTGTTCCGATTGGAGCAGGGTTCCAAGAAAAGAATCCTTTTGGCCCTAATCATTCCCAATTTCTGTCTGATACTTGTGGTAACTGACTCTGACTGTGCCCTCGGCTCTGTTAACCTGGCCCAGGCCCAGGTCATTTTTTTCCAGTGGGCAGACAGTAGCTGCTTCCACATATCAGGTACCTTCCCTTCTCTGAAGGAGGTCTCTAACAGCTGTCGGATGTAGGGCAATATGTCCCTAGTCCTGCACAGATAACCTTAGGTGTAGATGGGTCTTTAGGAGAGCCTGATTTTATACTCCGTGCTATCTTTCTCAGCTCTTCTAGAGAAGGAGGAGAGAATTGGAAAAGGCTGTTTCCGCCCCCCCACTCCTTCATTTGTTCGTTGTTGCTTATGTGTTCATTTCGAGCATTGACTGGGAAAGTGTCATAAATAACTTTTCAGCAAAGAAATCAACGATTTTGTTGCATAATTCTTCTGAACAAGGGGCTGGTGCTACTGTTCTTTCCAGTGAGGATAGTTCTTTAAAGATGCCGAATAATTCCCTAGATGAGTTGTCTGCAGTTGTAATTCTCCCTGTGTAGTAAGCAGCACAATACTGTCTCAGCTTCAGTTTATATACCGCCTGATCTGTGTCTAGGAAGCCCTCCTCCATTTACGTTCTAGCCTTTTACAAGCCTTTCTTGCCATCCTTAAATCCTGGTTAAACCATAGTGCACTGTTAGTGCGTCTGTGCCGGGTGCTAGTTGACCATGGGACCACCACATCCAGCGCACCTTCAATCCAATTATTTACTTCCTGACTTGCCTCATTAATGTCTGTATTTAGGGAGGGGGGATTTGCTAGCAGAGCCTGTGTAAAGCTGCTCTCATTGACATTTCTTAATTTCCTCTGCCTGCTGTTATAAGGTGGGTCCCTTTTTGAGGGTGGTCTTGTTAGAGGGATTGAAAAGGCCACTAAATAGTGGAACCATGGAACCGCTGTTGGGCAATCTACTGTCAGCCCCTGTCAGTTTGAAAAAATAGGGTCTAATAAATGCCCTAATGTGTCTGTAATCTGTGTAGAATTTAGTTCTAATTGGAACCCTGCCAGCTCCAAGCATAAGGCTTGTGCTTCCCTGCACAATTTGCTACCAAAATGTAAATGTAGGTCCCCCAGAACTAACAGGTTACTATAGTGTAGCGTTGGTTGGATTAGGCGATCCATAAGGCTTTCCCTGAAACCTGATGCGGGCCCCGGAGGTCTATAAATCAGGAAACCATTTATTGTCTGCTTGGCATTAGCCTTCATTGTGAAGGAGGCAGCTTCACAGTAGCCTATCTCTGCCTCTCGCATCGTGCAGTCTAGTGATGATTTATGGATCATTGCTCTGCCCCCTCCCTTTTTTCTCAGGATCCTGTATTGCGTGGGAATGCCTGTAGGACATCCAGAACTGAAAATTCGTCCAGCCAGGTTTCTGTCAGAAATAGGTTGTCCAAATTCTTTTCTTCGATTCAGTCATATACATCAGTTGTGTTTATTTAGTGACCTGCAATTGATGAGTAAGCAGTTCCTCCCCTTAACTTCCTGTTTTGTAAGGGTAGCTGTTGCTGAATTTAGCTTGAACGGGCAGTGTGCGCACATCTTCCCTCCTCGTTCAACTGATATGCTATATCTGCATTGTGCTAAACCCATAGGCTCTAGCTTTCTAAGTTTGCTGCTTGAACACTTTAGACTTTGACCTTTAGAATAATGGCTTTCATTCATGGCCCATGGCCCTGGATGGACCGGGGCGGAGCAGACGGGCTTACCTTTGGTGCGCCAGCGCCCCACTGCGCCTCCTTGCTGGCATCTGCTTATGTAGGCACTGTACTGGCGCACTAGACCATTGCCTTGCGGAAGTGATTCTTGTTTGTAATTATTTGTATGACATCTTGGACCATTCCTTGTTTAAGTTATTGTGTCTGTGCCATTGTGCCATTGAGGGTATTGTGGGGTGCCATTGTGCACTGTGTTGTGTGAGTGAATGAGTATTGTTCTGTTGGTAGTATGGTGTATTTGATTTGTATGTTTTTGCGCCTGGGTACCATAAGTATGTACAACTGTTTATTGATCTGTTATTTTATTTATTATAATATTTATTAATGTAATTTTTATAGCTGACATATTAGGATCACTGAAATAATATCGAGGGACAGAATATCGACTAGCAAAAATATCGATGACAAAATATAGACAGACAGAATATCGAGTTTCTATCTACAAACAGGTAAGTACAAAAATATCGAGTACAAAATATCGTTTACAAAAATATAGTTTATAAAAATATCGACTTTATTAAAAACAGTGTTAAATGAAATCAATATTAAAAATTAATTACTAAAATATACTTAAAAATACTTAAATGAACTTATAATAATTAAATAATTAATGAAAGTTATAAAAAAAAATTACAATCATATATGTTAAAACATATATATATATATAGTAACATAATATAATTAAATAATATCCAATATTATTACCGTACGATAGCAGAAGTGTAAAAAATACTATTCCCACTCCAGAGAGTGCAACAGTTGGGAAAGCGTTGGATAGCGTAGGGGTTAAAATTAGTATTCCCACTCCAGTGGGCGCAACAGTAGGGAAAGCGTTGGATAGCGTAGGGGTACAAATTACTATTCCCACTCCAGTGGGTGCAAAAGTAGAGAAAGCGTTGGATAGCGTAGAGGTAAAAATTATTATTTCCACTCCAGTGGGTGCAACAGTAGGAAAGCGTTGGATACCGTAGGGGTAAAAATTACTATTCCCACTCCAGTGGGTGCAACAGTCGGGAAAGCGTTAAATAGCGTAGGGGTGAAAATTACTATTCCAACTCCAAAGAGTGCAACAGTAGGGAAAGCGTTGGATAGCGTAGGGGTAAACATTACTATTCCCACTCCAAATAGTGCAACAGTAGGGAAAGCGTTGGATAGCGTAGGGGTTAAAATTACTATTCCCACTCCAAAGAGTGCAACAGTAGGGAAAGCGTTGGATAGCGTAGGGGCAAAATTTACTATTCCCACTTCAAATAGTGCAACAGTAGGGAAAGCGTTGGATAGCGTAGGGGTTAAAATTACTATTCCCACTCCAGTGAGTGCAACAGTAGGGAAAGCGTTGGATAGCGTAGGGGTAAAAATGACTATTCCCACTCCAAATAGTGCAACAGTAGGGAAAGCGTTGGATAGCGTAGGGGTAAAAATTACTATTCCCACTCCAGTGAGTGCAACAGTAGGGAAAGCATTGGATAGCGTAGGGGTAAAAATTACTATTCCCATTCCAATGAGTGCAACAGTAGGGAAAGCGTTGGATAGCATAGTGGTAAAAATTACTATTCCCACTCCAGAGAGTGCAATAGTAGGGAAATTAAATACTTCATATATTATTTCAATAAATATAAATTAATATTACCAATTTAATATAATATAATAATTAATCAATTAAAATGACAAATTAAAATTAATTATTACAATTATTTACCTATTAATACAAATTAATTACAAATTAACAATTAATATTTTAACATTTAAAAATTAATTAACAATTAATTCAAATTAAATACAATTAAATAAATTGATTTATTTAATAATTATAAATAAATTACTTCCCACCCTATTCCCCTATAAACTCACAACCCACTACAGAAAATAAATTATTAAAATTAGCATATTTAGCAATTAATCAATTAAATAAAATTAATTGGCAATTCAAATTTAATTAATTACCCATAAAAAATTAATTAACAAATAATTCTAAAACAATACCAATAAATATTTTAACATATTTCATTAATTATAAATAAATTACTTCCCACCCAATTCCCCTATAATCGCACAACCCACTACAGAAAATAAATTATTAAAATTAACATAATTAGCAATTAATCAATTGATTAAAATTAATTGCCAATTAAAATTTAGTTAATTACCAAATATAAATTAATTAACAATTAATTAAAAATGAATACCAATAAATATATTTACATATTTAATTAATTATAATTAAATTACTTCCCACCCGATTCCCCTATACACCCACAACCCGCTACAGAAAATAAATTAGTAAAATTAACATAATTAACAATTAATCAATTAATTAAAATTAATTGCCAAAGAAAATTTATTGAATTATCAAATATAAATTAATTAACAATTAATTAAAAATGAATACCAATAAATAAATGTACATATTTAATTAATTATAATTAAATTACTTCCCACCCTATTCCCCTATAAACCCAAAACCCGCTACAGAATTAAATTACGCAAAAATTAAAAACACAAATGTCATTAATTAAAATAAATTATAACATAAATACACACTTTTCACGCATATAATAACATAAAAACACTATAAAATATTCGATATCATTAAAAATTCGATAATTTTAATAACCTATATTATATACTTCGATATTTTAACTGTCTATATTTTTAACATTCGATATTACATTACTTACTTTAAAAACGATATTTTTGATGTCTATATTTTGTCCAGTCGATATTTTGTCCATTCTATATTTAAAACTCGATATTATGTCCATTCGATATTTTATAGTCGATATTTTGACTGTTTACCGACATATTATTAATTTGCATAATACATTTAAGGTATATGTTAACCATCGGCGAATTTTGCGAATTTGCGATTCGTTAATTTGCGGATTCGCGATCCGCGAAATTCGCGAATTTGTGCGAATTTGCGTTTTTTTTAATTTTCTCTGCCCCACTCGTGTTTGTGCCCTTTTGCCCTCTGCCCCACTCGTTTTTGTGTTCTTCTGCCCTCTGCCCAACTCGTTTTTGTGGTCTTCTGCCCTCTGCCCCACTTGTTTCTGCCCTCTGTCCCACTCGTTTTTGTGCTCTTCTGCCCTCTGCCCCACTCGTTTTTGTCCCCTTCTGCCCTCTGCCCCACTTGTTTCTGTGCCCTTCTGCCCTCTGCCCCACTCGTTTTTTGTCCCCTTCTGCCCTCTGTCCCACTTTGTGCCCTTCTGCCCTCAGCCCCACTTAGAATGGCGCCGGCAGCTCTAAAATAGCTACAAAGTCAGCTTCAACAGGAAGCACTAATAGATAAAGTAAAGCAGGTGCTGGAGTTGAAGGTCAAATTAAGTTACACAATCATTAATCACCCCAAGTTTGGGGTGATTAATGATTGTGTAACTGAATTTGAGCTTCAACTCGAGCACCTGCTTTACTTTATCTATTAGTGCTTCCTGTTGAAGCTGACTTTGTAACTATTTTAGAATGGCTCTGGCAGCTTGCTGGCAGCTTGACGGTGCCAATCTAAAATTGTTACAAAAGTCATCTTCAACTTTTGACCCAATCCGTTCCGCTCGCAGATTTTTCGGGAAATTCGCGAATCTTGCAGATTGCGAATTTGCCGAAAATCCGCAAAATCTGCGAGCGGAACGGATTTTCCACCCATGCTTAGTATATGTCCCCAAATTATTGCTATATGATATAGTTGTACAGTTTTTCTTCCCCCCTTTCTTTTTGCACATTGTTTTATGCCTTACGGGGAGGGGATAATGCATTTCCCTTTCTTTCGATCCTTGACGTTTAGTTTATTTATAATCTCATTTTAGGCAGTGAGTTTGTGTTTGATTGATATAAAGGTATTTTGATGACTATTCCAGGTGTTTCGTCTTTACTTATTGATGATAATATTGATATTGTCAATATTGTTATTAGCTAGATACTTCTTTACTGCAGGTCCTCATGAAGAAGTGGCTTTCCGTCTCTTGTTATCTGAGTCCCTATTAGCTCTTACAAAGATCTATCGGTAGACCTCATTGATTATGTTGTATTGTATAGCTTCTATAGACCAAACTCTGTGTTGTTGTGAATTGTGTTGCTAATGTTTATGGTGTGAGGAGCAGCTCGTGTATGAGCCCAAAATCTTTATGCATGCTTCTGCTGGACCACGGATCAACTCTGATCCCCTGCGTGAAACTACAGGAAGTAGAAGGACTGCCCTGATGGAACCTGTTGTAGACAAAGTGAAGTGCTTGTAGCCAGGTAATCCAGTAGCCAGTAGTGTGAGTTATATGATGAGGTTTATTAAGGCTAAGTTACAGTCAGTTACAGGTAACGGGTAAGATGGTACGGAAGCTGCTACGTAAGCCCCACCAGGAGCAGCATCCCTGCTGCTCAGTCCACTCACTCCAAATGTTCACTCATTCAAGCACACACACCCTCAACATTCTAAATGACCTCACACACGGGCTAAACAGCAAGGAGAAGAGCACCAGGGAAGAATGCATTGCAGAACACAGGATACCTCAAAAAGCTTGTCCTTAATTTCATGCATTGCATTCCTCTATCCAAATACAGTATTATGCATTAATACTAGCAGTGGCAGGCATTGCCATGAAAGAAAATGCTTTTCAAGTGTCTCAACACAATGCTCCTTACAAGGACTTGCCATATAATGAGCGCTGGTTCCCTGGGTTTAAACCTTCAATTCGCCTCAGGATAGCAGTTGTCTTGCCGGCAGCAGTGCTCTTTAAAGTCTTCATTTCTTCTCATACTTACATGGGACAAAAACAACGCAGAATCCCAGCTGTATGCCCAGGATGACATGCACTGCTTACTCTGAGCACGTTATGACCGGCACGCAGCTGCCTGTAAGCTGCACACGGCTACACTGGTCCCATATGATGTAGGATAGGGTGCACAGATGTCAGCGTTGGCCATCCCAGCTGAGATCACAGTACTTGACTCGCTCCTCTGCACGCGGCCATGACCAATCCACCCAAGAGAAGCCTTTATGCAACTCTGGGGAAACACAGGCGCTCGAACTGCAGCATCACCGGTGAGATGTAAAATTTCAAAACTTACAGACTTAGAAATGCTTGTGCTTCACACCACATGCATCATTCAAAAGTAAATATTCAGCCAGACTTCAGGTGTGCGTCATAGGCCGTGGTTTATTTCACACACGACAAATGCACGCCTCACACCTCTCATGGCCTGCTCACACTTCCAACTGCTGAAAGTTCCTTTAAACCTAAGCGCCAACTACTATGACCACCACATGCACAAGTCCCAGTACACATTCGGTGGGAGTGGAATTCAGGTATCTGATGTAATCATAATAGTAAACATCTGGATGAATACTGATAAAAGTATCCGGATGAATACTGATAAAAGTATCCGGATGAATACTGATAAAAGTATCCGGATGAATACTGATAAAAGTATCCGGATGAATACTAATAAAAGTATCCGGATGAATACTGATAAAAGTATCTGGATGAATACTGATAAAAGTATCCGGATGAATACTAATAAAAGTATCCGGATGAATACTGATAAAAGTATCCGGATGAATACTAATAAAAGTATCCAGATGAATACTAATAAAAGTATCCGGATGAATACTGATAAAAGTATTCGGATGAATACTAATAAAAGTATCCGGATGAATACTAATAAAAGTATCCGGATGAATACTGATAAAAGTATCCGGATGAATACTAATAAAAGTATCAGGATGAATACTGATAAAAGTATCCGGATGAATACTAATAAAAGTATCCGGATGAATACTGATAAAAGTATCCGGATGAATACTAATAAAAGTATCCGGATGAATACTGATAAAAGTATCCGGATGAGTACTAATAAAAGTATCCGGATGAATACTGATAAAAGTATCCATATGAATACTGATAAAAGTATCCAGATGAATATTGATAAAAGTATCCGGATGAATACTGATAAAAGTATCCGGATGAATACTAATAAAAGTATCCGGGTGAATACTGATAAAAGTATCCAGATGAATACTAATAAAAGTATCCAGATGAATACTGATAAAAGTATCCGGATGAATACTAATAAAAGTATCCGGATGAATACTAATAAAAGTATCCGGATGAATACTGATAAAAGTATCCGGATGAATACTGATAAAAGTATTCGGATGAATACTAATAAAAGTATCCGGATGAATACTGATTAAAGTATCCAGATGAATACTAATAAAAGTATCCGGATGAATACTGATAAAAGTATCCGGATGAATACTAATAAAAGTATCCGGATGAATACTAATAAAAGTATCCGGATGAATACTGATAAAAGTATCCGGATGAATACTGATAAAAGTATCCGGATGAATACTAATAAAAGTATCCGGATGAATACTAATAAAAGTATCCGGATGAATACTGATAAAAGTATCCGGCTGAACACTAATAAAAGTATCCGGATGAATACTGATAAAAGTATATGGATGAATACTAATAAAAGTATCCGGATGAATACTGATAAAAGTATCCGGATGAATACTAATTAAAGTATCCAGATGAATACTAATAAAAGTATCCGGATGAATACTGATAAAAGTATCCGGATGAATACTAATAAAAGTATCCGGATGAATACTAATAAAAGTATCCGGATAAATACTAATAAAAGGATCCGGATGAATACTGATAAAAGTATCCGGATGAATACTAATAAAAGTATCCGGATGAATACTAATAAAAGTATCCGGATGAATACTGATAAAAGTATCCGGATGAATACTAATAAAAGTATCCGGATGAATACTAATAAAAGTATCCGGATGAATACTGATAAAAGTATCCGGATGAATACTGATAAAAGTATCCGGATGAATACTAATAAAAGTATCCGGATGAATACTAATAAAAGTATCCGGATGAATACTGATAAAAGTATCCGGATGAATACTAATAAAAGTATCCGGATGAATACTAATAAAAGTATCCGGATGAATACTGATAAAAGTATCCGGATGAATACTAATAAAAGTATCCGGATGAATACTAATAAAAGTATCCGGATGGATACTGATAAAAGTATCCGGATGAATACTGATAAAAGTATCCGGATGAATACTAATAAAAGTATCCGGATGAATACTGATAAAAGTATCCGGATGAATACTAATAAAAGTATCCGGATGAATACTGATAAAAGTATCCGGATGAATACTAATAAAAGTATCCGGATGAATACTGATAAAAGTATCTGGATGAATACTAATAAAAGTATCCATATGAATACTGATAAAAGTATCCGGATGAATACTAATAAAAGTATCCGGATGAATACTAATAAAAGTATCCGGATGAATACTGATAAAAGTATCCGGATGAATACTGATAAAAGTATTCGGATGAATACTAATAAAAGTATCCGGATGAATACTGATAAAAGTATCCGGATGAATACTAATAAAAGTATCCAGATGAATACTGATAAAAGTATCCAAATGAATACTGATAAAAGTATTTATATGGGTACAACGAAGGACAGCTTAACAACCACCTACTCCAGGATCTCCTCATAGACTCCCAACCGCCCATCCATAGAACTCCCAAACAGAACACAGAAGTAAGAATGCAAAGTGAATACAAACATGTTCTACCATGCTCTAGACTGAACCATAATGAATACAACAGTATCTAAAGTCAATTCTAGTGGCAGCAGGTATACAGCAAAACGTGCCCATGTGCACCCACCACCGGTACGATGCAGCCCGTTCCCAATTAAATGCTGGTTTTCCATTGATCCAAATAGGCTGCCAGTTCCCTTCAATTGAATGCTGCTGCCGGTTCAAGGCAAATGTATTCTAATGTAACGCTGGCAGTTCATAACAGCTACACACTGCAAGGTCAATCCACTTGAACAGTAAGTATTGTTGATGTCATGCGGTTGAACATTAAGAGTACACAGTGCGATCTGTGCCTTCTGTACACCTTATGCTGCCCCGCCCTGGACTGGTGGCTGTCTGGTGTAATCGACACTGGTGGGGCTGCGAGGCTCAATTCTTCAATACAGGCTTATGAATCTTTTTCTTGGCAATCCCCTTTGTTTTTTTTTAAGTTCCCCTAGTTTCTCTTTAGTTTCCTGTTCTGCATGTGTGGTTTCTTCCCTTGATCCTTGCCAGTGTTGAAAAGGAAGTGAAGTGCTTGTAGGCAGGTAATGCAGTAGCCAGTTATGTAAGTTAGAATAAGAGGTTTATTAAGACTCAGTTATAGTCAGTTACAAGTAACTGGTAAGATGACAAGTAGGCTGTAAGCCCACCAGGAGCAGCATCCCTGCTGCTCAGCCCACTCACTCCAACTGTTCACTCATCCAAGCACAAGCACTCTCAACCTCCTGAATGACCTCACACACTGGCTGAGCAGCAGGAGCAGAGCACCAGGGAAGAATGCATAGCAGAATACACAGGATACAACAAAAAGCTTGCCCTTCATTTCTCGATTTTATCATGGGCATAACTCTGAAGAATAAAATACAAAGTTGAGATGTCTTGTGCATTTTGCACCAAACAAGATGGTATCCATTTGAAGAGAAACCAGTTAGAGTTCATCCACTGCTCAGTGTTATGCAGTCAGTTTAGGCATGATGGTGGCAAACTCTTCCATTAGGACCAAATGGATGCAGCTGTCATAAGCATCTGAATGCACCTAAGCCCCGGGGATGCTGCAAGTGGAACAAATGGACGGGTGATAATGGGTGAACTTAAAGTATTCGGACAGCGTTTGCCATCATGTTTACAGTGGAGTAAACACACATCTGGCCATCATATCACATCTGTGTGGCCCTGACTGAGGTTACAATGATTGGTCGAGAGCAGTGGTCTTCAAACTTTATAACAACAGGCCCCCGGAGCAAAATATTTTTTCATTATGCCCCTCCCATCAAGCAGAGGCAGGTGGGAAGATTACATTTTTGGAGTGCAGAAGGTGCATCATTTGGTATAATTGGGGGGCTTATTCAACTGTATGGAAAAGAGGAGATTGCACTGGGACACGAGGGGCAAAGCAGTAGGCCTTTCTACTTTCCATCTCACTCCAGGTTCCTGAAACCACTTTTCTCTGATGAATCCTCCATTGTTTCTCACAGGCCTGCAGTCTAGGTCCTACCTTCCCTCCATCCTTCCCCCCACCCACTGGACTCTTGCAGTGCACCCTCCCTCCATGACATACTGCTCAACTCACTCTCATCTCAAGAGTGCCTCCTTGCAAGGGTTCATTTTCACTCTTCAAACAAGCAAGATCTGTCAAATTAATCTGAATGGCCTCACCCACCCTGAAAACCTTCCTAAACTGAAAAGAATTTGAAAAGGTTTCCACACGTCGTCAGGTAAGGAGAGTGCTTTATTAGGTCCTGTCATGGGAGCTCCCCGGCAGCAACTGCCGCATTTAGAACATACGCAGTTCCACGCAGGGAATCTCATCACGAGTGTTCTATAACCAGATCCAAACACACCTCCCTCCCTTCACAATAAAAATGAGGAGCAGAAAAATAGAAAGGGATAGAGAATGAGAAATGAGTAAAGAAGAAAAGCAAGGGGGGAAAGTAAGAAAAAATTCAACAGGGTAAAATAACAATTGCAATGAGCTATGTCATCATTAAATTCAATGGAATCACTATTCAAAACCTCTCCATCTGACCAGACTTGAAGGAACAGAAGGTTGAGAGGTATGCTCCAGGAGCCTGCAGCACCTGCTGCCTCCAAACTCTTCCAAGTGGCTTTGCCCCATGTTCCCTCAAAATCCTTTAGTCCATGTTCCAGCAGAACCCCCTTACTCCACAATTGTGGGACTTTCACTTGCTCCTGATTGATGCATTCCAACAGAACAGAAAGTGGACTCAACATAACTGAGGTAGGAATAAGCATGGGCGAATTTTGCGAATCTGGCGTTCGCAAATTTTGCAAATTTGCGAACTCGCAATCCGCAAAATCCGCGAATTCTCGCAATGGTTTCTGCCAGTTCGCAAGGATTTTGTACCAGTTCGCGATTGCGAACTTACTTGTCGGCACGCAACGGTCGCGACTATGTTGTTTCTACGTCTTGTTCATCATCACAGGTTCACAGCACCCTCTGTTTCAACACTGCCACCCTCTGTTTCACCCATGCCACCCTCTGGTACATCAATGCCACCCTCTGGTTCATCATCATCACTGTAGATTATGGGGGGAAAAAGCAAGCACACCTGCCCTGCTTCAACTGACATGAATTAATTTGGGGTTGATTTATTAATGTGTCACTGTTTTAAAATTCCAGTCTGCACCTGCTTCCTTATCTGTAATTTGCTTTCTGTTGCAGTGCAATTTTTTTTTCCAGGACCTTTGTGGCCTACTTGTAGCTATTCTATGATCCGGCTGTGAGGGTCAGAGCAGGGTCATACAATTGTTGCAACTAGCAACTGAACTCTGGAGGGGCCCCAGTCAGGAAGCACTACAGAGAATGGTTACTAATGATGAATTTGAACTTTTGCACCTGCTGCTGAGTGCTTTCAGTTTAGCAAAACTCGTTTTTCTGCAGAACAGCAAATGTAATGCCAACAAACTTACTTGTGAAAGTTTATTTCTAATCCAAAAGTGATCCAAAGAAAGTCAAAAGGCCTTAAATCCAAAAAAGGGCAGGCAAATGTCAATCTGAGGAGTTATTCTGATAAAAATCATCATTTTCAGAAGGTCTATGCTGCTTGCTAGTGGATTTCTTGTGCAGAATTGCAAATTTTGTAATTTCGCGAGTGCGAGATTGTTGCTGCCCGCCGCACCTACATGTTCGCAATTGCGAACTTACATCGCACGCCGCAAAATTGTATCACCAAGAAAAAAAAATCTGCTGCGTGCGAATTTGCGGATTTTCGGTAAATTCGCGAGCGTTCGCGGATTGCGAATTTACCGAAAATCTGCAAAATCCGCGAGCGGAACGGATTTTCCGCCCATGCTTAGATAGGAGCAGCGGAAGATGATGTGACTAACACAATAGTCGTTGTAAAACCACTTTAAAAAGAATCACTTTAGCCTAATTTTCATTATACA
Organism: Lissotriton vulgaris; assembly: GCF_964263255.1. NCBI lineage: Eukaryota > Metazoa > Chordata > Amphibia > Caudata > Salamandridae > Lissotriton > Lissotriton vulgaris. The sequence goes on from NW_028254072.1 coordinate 143,099, forward strand.
GTGTGCAGTGATTTTTCCTTTACAAATGATCAAAATAGCCTAGTGTACCCAATGTGCAAGGTGTACAAATGAATAAAGGTGCAGTCATTTGAAGAACAAAAAAATGTATTCCGCCTTTAAGGCAGCCACAGTCTTAGCCATGTCCATTGCTTCTGTCATGGATACTACCAGAGAGTTCTAGGTACTACTTATGGTACCCTAATCTTCACTTCCCAGGCTGGTCTACCATCTTAGAAGACTACGGGGCTTATTGATGAGATCCCTGCATCACTCTTTGCACCACGTAAAGTGGTGTATGCATGACGCAGGGCTCTCATTTCGAGTTATGTGTGGCTTTAAGTGGTCTTAGTGGAGTCAGGCGTCGCAGCGCAAATTGGAATTTGATGCTGTCCCAAATTTACAAAGTGCTGTAAACCTGGGGAATCGCCAAAGCTGTACGCCTCCCGAGATGAAGAGTAACAAGGAGAAATATGTTTATTTTTCCTCTTTCCATATGTGCTGTATTCTGCAGCAGACATAGAAAGAGGAAAACGCCTCTTAGGATTGTTTTTGTGCAGGAAGGTGGCCTTCCTGCACAAAACCAATCCTGCATACAACGGAGAGACCCTTGCAAACTGGTGCAAAGGTGCCTAATTTGGCACTAGGCTACCGAAATGGCACAAGGCACAGGGAGAAAGGACATGAATGCACTATATTGCTTAAAATTTGCTGCAGGGCAGCAGCACAGCAAGATGTCGTGCTGCGCTGCTCCACTCCAAAATCCCATAAATAAGCCCCTAAGAGAACTGCACTCCTTGTGTGAACTCTGTGAAATAAGAGAGAGACATCCCACTCAGTAATGCAATTAGTTGATTTGAAATAATGACTTGATGCTCGAGTGGAAAAGTATTGATGTAGCATGAAGGGCTTCCCAAAGCTATTTACAAAATCCCTTTAATTAAAAATTAAGTGATCTGGTCAGATGTTGCAAGACTTGGAATGGTATCTAATTTTATATGTATTTCGGTGATCAAGGCGCAAGCTGCTTGTCAGAGAGGGACTGAACTTGTATGCCAACGTGTATGCTCTGTTTTAAATGCCGCATCTCTCAGGTTCAAATTGATGACTCACTTAATTCCCTTATCTCATTCTCCTCTTTCAACAGTATTTTTGGGAGTAAGATACAGATGTCCACCTCAAGCAGGTCCAGGGCCCCATCTGCCCTCTGTCGACTGCCATGTAAAATAAAATAGTAGACTGCTCTGGAATGGAAAGCGGTGATTAGAAATAATGACTTGTCATTCAAGTGTTGCAATGATTAATATGGTGTGATGGGCTTTCCAAAACTATGTGCATAATCCCTTTATTTAATCTTTCAGTGATAGGTGCACATGCATGTCAGGGATTGATAGGCTTACCATCTGCACAAATGTTTCTGCTTTGATTTAGATTAGCCTTATCTTTGGTACTCATTGCTAGCTTACTTCCCTCCCTAATCTCATTTCCTAACTTTAGGAAAGAACCCCAGATGTTCACCCAACCACTTCCGAAAGCCAACCAATCTGGGACCATGAGATAAGACATAATTTTGGGGTGATTGGATGTTTTTCTCACTTAAGACAACGGAAAGACTCAGCAAAAAAGAACTAGTGGCAATAAAATGACCTTAAGAAGAGCTACATCAGAGCATAGTAACATCAGATACAAATACTTTATTGGCAAAAATAGCTAAGGAGAAAGCAGAGTTGGCAGTTTGGGCTGGACTGTTCCCATGAGGCACAGGGTCAAGACTGATTTGCATATGGCTGGGTCTGAACAGAGGTGGTAAAGTGAGCTAAAGAAAGATGATGTATTCAACCCAGATATGTGACTGGGGTGAGTGTCTGAAAAGTTTCAGTGCTTCGTCCATCATCTCCTTGTGTTTGCTTTGTCTGCCCTAAGGTGGAAGGGTATGCCCAAACGTGGGTCCTTTACTCACTTTGACACTGGATTCAAGCTAGCCTGGCTGATGAGGGATGTTAGCCCGAAACCGGTCCCAGGCTGCTTGTTTCCGGTTCAGGGAACACCTGGCTTGCCAGGTCGGGCTGGACTGTTCCCATGAGGCACAGGGTCAAGGCTGATTTGCATATGGCTCTGCCTGAACTGAGGTGGCAAAGTGAGCTAAAGAACAATGATGGATTCAACCCAGATCTGTGTCTGAGTTTCTGAAAAATGTCAGTGCTCGGTCCATCATCTCCTTGTGTTTGATTTGTTCCCCCTAAGTTGGCAGGGTATGCCCAAACGTGGGTCCCTTGCTCACTTTGCCACTAGATTCAAGCTAGCCTGGCTGATGGGGGCTGTTAGCCTGAAACCGGTCCCAGGATGCTTGTTTCCGGTTCAGGGAAGACCTGGCTTGGCAGTTTAGGCTGGGCTGTTCCCAGGAGGCACAGGGTCAAGACTGATTTGCATATGGCTGGATCTGAACTAAGGTGGCAAAGTGAACTAAAGAATGACGATGGATTCAACCCAGATCTGCACCTGATGAATTCCATCCACTCAGGATCCCCCACAGACCCATGTCCTCACCACATCTTCAACAAAGCAGACTCCGTCATAGCACCGCACCTCCGAGACGTCATCAACTGCTCCTTCAACTCCGCCACCTTCCCGGAAGACTGGAAACACGCTGAACTCACCGCCCTTTTGAAAAAACCCACAGCGGACCCCACCGAACTCAAAAATTACCGCCCCATCTCGCTTCTTCCATTCCCGGCCAAAGTCATTGAGAAAGCTGTCAACAACCAGCTCGCCACCTTCCTCGAAGCCAACAAATGCCTCGACCCCTCACAATCTGGCTTCCGAGCAAAACACAGCACTGAGACCGCCCTCATCGCAGCAACAGACGACATTCGAACTCTACTGGACAATGGAGACACAGTCGCCCTCATCCTCCTTGACCTCTCTGCAGCATTCGACACAGTCTGCCACAGCACCCTTTTACAACGCCTCAATAACATCGGAATCCAAGGAAAAGCACTTGATTGGATCACCTCGTTCCTCACCGGAAGAACCCAGAGAGTCCGCCTTCCACCATTCAAGTCCGAGGCCTCTGAAGTCATCTGCGGCGTACCACAAGGATCCTCACTCAGTCCCACCCTCTTCAACATATACATGAGCCCCCTCGCGCCCATCGCACGCCAACACAACCTCAACATCATCTCTTACGCGGATGACACTCAACTGATCCTTTCTCTCACCAACGACCCCAGCACCGCCAAAACTAACCTACACGAAGGAATGAAAGAAGTTGCCGAATGGATGAAACAAAGCCGTCTGAAACTGAACTCAGACAAAACAGAAGTCCTCATCCTAGGTACATCCCCCTCTGCATGGGACGACTCCTGGTGGCCGGAAGCCCTCGGAAAAGCACCCATCCCGACAGACCACGCACGGAACCTAGGCGTCATCCTGGATTCTTCACTCTCAATGAACAGACAAGTCAGCGCCGTATCCTCTTCCTGCTTCAACATTCTTCACATGCTCAGAAAAACATTTCGCTGGATCCCCTCCGAAACAAGGAAAACAGTCACCCACGCTCTGGTCACGAGCCGACTGGACTACGGAAACACCCTCTACGCAGGTACTACCGCAAAACTCCAGAAGAAACTCCAACGAATCCAAAACGCCTCAGCCAGACTCATATTAGACATCCCACGCAACGAACACATCTCTGGTCACCTTAAAGACCTCCACTGGCTACCCGTCAACAGAAGGATCACTTTCCGACTGCTTACCCACGCACACAAATCACTCTACGACATCGGTCCAGAATGCCTCAACTCACGACTGTCCTTCTACACCCCCTCCCGCCAACTACGTTCTTCCAGCCAAGCCCTCGCCACTGTACCTCGCATCAACAAGACCACCATGGGAGGCAGATCCTTTTCTTACCTGGCTGCTAAAACATGGAACTCACTCCCCGTTTACCTTCACCTTACCCAGAACCACCTAGCATTCAGAAAGCAACTTAAAACGTGGATATTTGACAAGTAATCCTCCTCCCCTTCCTAAGCGCCTTGAAACCCTCTGGGTATGTAGTGCGCTATATAAATTCTATGACTTGACTTGACTTGTTTTTGGCTGTTCTTTTGCTTCAGAGATAACCATTTTCTTAATGGTGAGGTATGAAAAGAATGGGTACATGATGGCAACCTCAATAAAGAGTGACTTGTGTACCTCTCACCAGGTTATGTTACCCAGAATCCCTTGCAAACTTCAAACTTAGTTTAAAAAAAAGAAAATAGTACCTCACTTGTATGGGTAGTCCTAGTGCCCACGACAGGAAACTGCCCAAAATAAAAGGAGGACACACCACATTTTCTCAGTGAAAACTGACCCTTTGTTGCAAAGTACCTAGCTGTAGATTTTAAATCCTAGCTCTGCCGGCACCTAGGGAAACCCAGCAAACCTATACATTGTTTAAAACTAAACACCCCGAGGAATTCCGATGGGGTGACTGGTCTGGCTCTCACCAGGTCCTGTTACCCAGAATCCCTTGCAAACCTTAAATGTTGTCAATAAAAACACATTTTCCTCACATTTTTGTGCTGGAAAGATCTGGAATCTGCGTGGATCCACAAAATTCCACATAGGCCGCATTGCCCAAAGTCTTCCGAGAAAAATGGTACCACACTTGTGTGGTCAGGCCTGTGACAGTAAACGGCTCAAAAAGCAACATGCACACCACATTTTCACAGTGAAAACTGACCCTTTTTTTGCAAAGTGCCTAGCTGTAGATTTTAAATCCAATTTCGCCCGTTATTAGGGAAACCTAGCAAACCTATACAATTTTGAAAACTAGACACCCAGGGAAATCCAGGATGGAGTGACTTGTATGGCTCTCACCAGGTTCTGTTACCCAGAATTCCTTGCAAACCTCAAACTTTGTAAAAAAACAAAACATTTTCCTCACAATTCTGTGTTGGAAAGTTCTGAAATCTGTGTCGACAAACGAAATTCCACCCAGCCTGCATAGTTTCTATGGCTATATCTTTTTGAAGAAGCATGATCTATGGGTGTTTTTAGGAATAGGTCCACATACTTACCCAGCAGTTCTAATACAAATTCTGTTGTCTACACAATCAGCCTACCTGGCGGATTTGTTTCATTTGTATGTGTCTTTTATCTTTCATAATGTGTACATCACTTGGCTACATGGACATTGTTGTCCAGGTAATCATGTTTCTTTTTGTTAGCCTTCCTTCTGTAGGTCTTCTCTTAGAATGAGTCTTGCTTGGTCCTTCATTTCCCTCTTAGGGTCAATGGTATTTCTCTGTAGTTTTCAGAGTTTCTACTTTAGTGCTTTATTTCTCCCTTAAGATCATTGACATTTTGTATTACAGTAGCTTCTCCTTTCATTCGCTGGCTTAAAGGCAATGTTATTATCTTCCATGAGTTTTTTCTTTGCTTAAAACTCCACTTTTGTCAAGTTACGCTTGGTGTATTTCAGTAGAATGTTGCTACGTCAGTAGGTAGCTTGCTGGTAGGCAGAAAAAAGTAGAGGGAGTTCTCCAAGTACTCCCACATGTTGGAGCTGCATAATCAACACCCACAAACAAAAACCTCAATGTGATTTTTTTGGGAAGAAGTGAATAGATTCTTCTTTTAATCAGGAAAATCTCATGATTTGATGTCACAACTGTTAATCCCTTAGATAGTAATTGTGTTTCACAGGGATCCACAGTTACGCTCAATATGTTATGAACTGGTGTTAGTCTTGTGCTCCCCACTGTTATGTCAGCACAGGGTCTGAATTCCTCCAGACCTTTGATTTTGTTAATGATGTTTCCCTGTTCTCGGGTCTCTTCATAAACATCAAGTCACCTCTTTGTTTGTTTCAGTATATGTGTCCTGGTCACTGTTTCATCAAGATAGAGAAGAACTTTCAGAAAAGTTGATAAATCTGCTTTGGCCTTCGTCTTGGAATTGTTGGAGAGTTCTAGTGTTCTGACAGTAGGTATACAGTCTGGTTGCAAGTAAGAACATGTTTTTTCCAGTTTAAAATTGGCAATAAACTTTCACATTGAACTCTGTTTTCTCCTCAGCTATTTTTTTCCATAAGGTGTTTGCATCTGAAATTACTATGTTCTGACGTAACTCTTCGTAAGGTCATTGTATTGTCACTAGTTCCTTTTTGCTGTCTTTCAGTTGTCTTAATTGAAAAAACATCCAATCACCCCAAAATTATTTCTAATGTCATGATCCCAGATTGGTTGGCTTTAGGTGGTTGGGTGGACATCTGGGTTTCTTCCCAAAAAGACCCAATGAAAGGAGGGGACTGACATTAAGGAGAGAGATCATTCAGAGATAAAAACACTACTTGAAGTTAGGAAGAGATTAGGAAGTGAATTAAGTCAACAATTAGTACCAAAGATAAGGCTAATCTACAACACAGCATGAACTTTGGGGCAGATAAATTTAAAATGTTGCAACTTTTTAGTCTTTTGAGTCTGTGTTTTCATATTGAGCTCTGCTTTCTCCTTAGCAATTTTTGCCAATAAAATATTTGCATCCTAAACTACTATGCTCTGATGTATCTCTTCTTAAGGTCATTGTATTGCCACTAGTTCTTTTTTGCTGCATCTTTCAGTTGTCTTAAGTGAGAAAAACATCCAATCTCCCCAAAATTATGTCTTATTTCATGGGCCCAGATTGGTTGGCATTCAGAAGTGGTTGGGTGAACATCCGGGGTTCTTTCCAAAAGTTGGGAAATTAGATTAGGGAGGGAAGTAAGCTAGCAATGAGTACCAAAGATAAGGATGATCTAAAACAGAACATAAACGTTTGTGCAGATGGAAGCCTATAAATCCCTGACATGCATGTGCACCTATCACTGAAAGAATAAATAAAGGGATTATGCACATAGTTTTGGAAAGCCCCTCACACCATATTAATCATTGCAACACTTGAATGACAAGTCATTATTTCCAAACACTGCTTTCCATTCCAGCGTTCTCTACTTGGTCTTTGCATGGCAGTCGACAGAAGACAGATGGGGCGCTGGACCTGCTTTAGGTGCATCTACATTTCATACCCAAACATCCTGTTTAAAGAGTAGAATGAGATAAGGGAAGGAAGTCAGTCAGCGATTCGAACCATAGAGATGAGGCATGTAAAATAGAGCATACACTTTGGCATATAAGGCCAGTTACTCTCTGACATGCAGCATGTTTCTTGATCACCAAACTATATGTAAAATCAAATAATATTCCATGTCTTGTAGCATGTGACCTGATCACCCAATTGTTAATTAAAGGGATTTTACAAATAGCTTTGGGAAGTCCCTCATGCTAGATGAATACTTTCCACTTGAGCATCAAGTCATTATTTGAAATCGACTAATTGCATTACAGAGTGGGATGTCTCTCTTTTTTCACAAAATTCACACATGGTAAGCAACCCTCTTAGTTTTCAAAGATGACAGACCAACATGTGATTTCTAGATTAGGGTACCATCAGTAACATTTTGTTCTCTCTGGAAGTATCCTTGACAGAGGCAATATGCATGACTAAGACTGTGGTTGCCTTCTGAATTACTTTTTTGGGGTATTCAAGACCAAATGACTGCACCCTTATTCATTAGTATGCGATGCACATTGGATACACCAAGCCATTTTGATCATTTGCAAAGGAAACATTATGGCACACTGTATAATATAAGTTATGCTAAAGTGATCTTTTTAGTGTTTTTACAGCAACTATTGTTAGTCACACCATCATCCGCTGCTCCTACCTCAGTTATGTTGTGTCCTCTTTCTGTTCTGTTAGAGTGGATCAGTCAGGAGCAAGCATGAGTTCCAAATCTTGGAGGAAGGGGGTTCCGTAGGAACATGGACCAAGGGAGCTCTGGGGGAGCATGTGGCAAAGACACCTGCAGGAGCTTGGAGGTAGTAAGTGCTGCAGGCTCCCGGAGCATAACTCTCAACCTTCTAGGTCTTCAAGTCTAGTCAGGAGGTTTTCAAAAGTGATTCTATTGAAATCAATGGCGACAGGTCACTGTTTTTAGTTGAGGAATGTTTTCAGGGTGGGTGATCCCTAGAAAAGTTCACTGCATGTGACCAGGGCCTGTAAATTAAATGCTACTAGCGACCCTACAGCACTAATTGTACCACCCACTTAAGTAGCCCTATAAACATGTCTCAGGCCTTCCACTGCGGAACCTGTGCCTGTAACTTTGAACTGCCATGTCAACCTGGCAAGTTAACCTACTTGCCAGACCCAAGCCTTCCTTTTTATCACATATGGGTCACCCCTAAGTAGGCCCATGGACAGGGTGCAGTGCTCTTAAAGAGTAGGGAGTCTACTTTTAAGTTTTACATTTCGTGGAAGAAAAATACTCAAATGAATGTTTCACTACTGCAAGGCCTAGTTCTGGCATAGGATAACATTAGGATTGCCTCATAAAATTTTCTTTACTTGGTATCCAATTGGGAGGAGATGGAACACCTAAAATTGGTGTCACTGGCATCACAATTTAAAAACGCAACTTATGGTGAAGTTGTTTCTGGAATTGCACTTCTAAAAATTGCACTTTTGGAAAGTTGGAATTTTCTCACTGTAACCATTTGGTGCCTTTTGACTGTCTCGGGAGTGCACGTCTGGAATGGGTGACAGCAGGCTTAATGCATTTCTTCTAGACAGCCATACACAAAGGAAGGATAGGTGGGACTGAGTGACATTTGCATGCTGATGGGTCATCCTGATTAGGATGGGAGGGTGGAGCTGACACTTGTACATGAAAGAACTGTGTTCTATCCCCACACAAAAGGTGGCATAACCCCCCCTCCCCCCCACCCCCCGTAGTGAATCTGGAGCCCGGACAGGAAAGAAAGGGACACTGTGCACTTGAAAGCATCTCTTTGAACTCTCTCTCATTTTAAAGGTCCAACTGGGTATACGTACTGGACCTCTGACACCACCAAATCAGACCACTTCTGGAACTGGCCATTTTAGCTGAAGGAAGGACTGCTGTGCTGCTGGAGGGCCTTCCACTTTGTTGAACTGCTTTGCTGTGTTGGCCTGGTGCCTGCTGCTTCTTCCCTGGGAGGGAGAAGGATTGGACAATCATCTCTACTTCCCAGACCAAAGTATCTCCAGGGGCTTGTTTTCTTGTATCCTGTATTCTGAAGTCTCAGGCATATCAAATACGTTTTTCTTCAACCTGCAACAAGCACCTGGACTCTATCTGCTGTGAGTCTTGCTCTGCTAAGTGGTGCCAATCCAGTTCATGAGCCCTTGGAAGTGAGTACCAAGTGCTGTATCTAATAAAATCCATGCATTAATGATGTTGTGCGGAACAGAACCAGCGTATGTCCCTTGACATGGACGCATTGCCACTGGTGCATGAACCCGCAAACACTGCATTGCCGACTGCGCGATGGATTACCCCATGTTTCAGATGCATCTCCGACTATGCTCAGCTCAATACCAATGCATCGCTTTGTGCTGCTCATTTCGCTTACAGCCCAGAGGTTCGATGATGATGCATCGCCCTCATGTTCATCGCATTTAGACTCTTGATTAATCTTTGACTTTGTGCAGCTCTGAATCAACGCATTGCGCACACCTTTGGGTTTGATAGTGAGGCATCGCCTACTTTGCTCCCCACATTGCCCTCATCGTTAACGCATCCTAAGTACTGTTCAGCGAGCCAGGGCTGGTCCTTGTATCTGACCCACGCTCCATCGCAGTCACCCTGAACTTTTGATTTTCCCAGGTCAAGCGTGAGCAGATAGTCCTGGTTGGTGCTATCTGTTACTAAGCACTACAAAAACATTTATTCTCTGACACTTCATATCTTAACTTCTACTTATTGGATTTTTGTCATTTTGGTTTTGTTTTGTTGATATAAATATTAGCTATTTATCTAAACAGGCGTTGAGTCTTTTTGTGGTGTTTTCTCTGTGTTACTGTTGGAAGTGTTGCACAAATACTTTGCACATTGCCGTGTAAGTTAAGCCTGATTACTCTGTGCCAAGCTACCAGTGAGTGAGCACAGGTTAATTCAATGTGTATTACTGACTTACCCTTAGTAGGATTGTGGCTCCTGCTTGGACAGAGTTCATACATCTTCCAACCTGAAATTCAATGTCTAACAATTATCCTTTCGCTCATTGACATTTTTCGTGGTCCTGCTTGATCTGGAAGATGCATGGGGTTTGAAGGGGCCGCCAATGGTTTACTTAAGTTGATAACTCTACGATTAAGGAAGGGATGGGAGCATGGTTTGCTGGCTACTTCAAAGTAATTTGGGGTGGCTTGTGGCTGTCACAGGGAATTCATGTCAGGAATTTGTATGATGTATGACAATGCCGAACCCGTGCCTCTGGAGCATAAACACAAGCACTCAATCAAGGAAGAAATACTTCTTAAAAGACCCGGGGGAAACAGGGAAGAAGGTATAGGAAGAGAGAAACACAGCTGCACACATGTAGAACGCCCCAAGTTCCCTATGATTCAAGTCAACTACCTATTGCAGAACAGAGCACATTTAATATGAAAAGTAGGTATGAAGACTAACAATAGCAAGTGATGGACACACTAGCCTAGTGTAACCAGGTGCTTTATAAATTCAGTTATTATTATTATTACGTATATATGAAGAATCATCACCCACAATGAGAGTACTCAAGCAGCGGACTCAGGGAAGGTGAAAATGATGGAGCAACATGTTGTAATACTTAAGCAGGGAGGCAGATCAAACAAAGGATAGTTTAACAAGGTTGAAACCCCGCAGGGATCTTCACAGGGCAGTATCAGACTGCACCTGTCAATCCAGATTACCAACACAAGGGAAAACAAAGAAAACAGATGAACAAACTTTCTGTGCTTAAAAAATAGTGAATAACAGTACTCTCATTCTGCTTGTTGTTCTCGTGCTCCTGCTCCTCCTCACTACAAGCAATTATGCAAAGTGGCATAATGGCGTCATTTCTTGAATTTCACATAACGATTGTAGCGGGAAATTCCTGAATTTCCACCAGTGACACTGGAGTAATTGAAATTTCCCCCGTTCTAGTAGAAATCAAAATTTGATCGACAACTTATTTCAGGAAAGACTGCATTAATCGTCGAGATATAAAATCCTAAACTACCATTGTTTTAAAGCTAAAAATCTAAGGTTTTAATTAATTCCTTTATTCATCAGCCAAAGGGTCTCAAGTTTTACAGCTCAACTATCAATCCAAACAAGCGAAATGACATGATCTTCTCCTACATTAAACCGACCTTAAAACCAATCCACTGGCTGCCAATCTTCTGCATGGTTCATTACTATCTGTCCCTGTATTATTCACCAAAGACAAGCATGCCCACAGCACAGTAAATCGACTACCTACCTTTTATGGACTGAAATACAGGGGCTGTGGCTCCAGACTGTGTGAACACCTGTGACGTTATACTGGGGCAGTGACGTCAGGCAGGGGAGGGTCAGGGTGGGAGGGGGGAGTAAAATGCGGGATATGGACCATTAGAGGTAAGTACCGATAAAAATAAATAAAACGATTTTCGTTGCCCACGCTGCATCACCAAATGTGATGCAGCATGGGCAACGAAATTTGTTTTATTTATTTTTATCGATTCTTACCTCTAATGGTCCATATCCCGCATTTTACAACCCCCCACCCTGACCCTCCCCTGCCTGACGTCACCGCCCCAGTATAACGCCCGGCATGGGCCGTGCCTGAGTGCTGGTGGCACCTGATGCAACAACCATTTTGGCGCCCCGCACCCTGTGACCGCCTCTTCGGATTCTCTTACCACCACCGGGTAGAAGTACCCCTCATCTCTCCAATCATAGGGTATTGCTAAACACAGCACCCCCCCCCCCCACCCAACCCTGGGGTCGGCACCCCGTCCACAGGTCAGCGCCCAGTGCGGCCGCAGCCGTCGCACTGCCCTAAAGCGGGCCCTTAACATACCAGAAGACCGAATAAAACTGCATGCAGAACAGAAAACACCTGAAAAACAAGTTTTCAAACTAGGTGTCAACCAGGGCTGTGACTGAAGGACATTAGACAAAGTTTACCAACTCACAATATCAGACTCCAACTTTCTCCATCCTCTTTTTTTTGCAGAGATTTTATATAGCACGAACTTGACCCGAATCGGGTATCAGAGCGCTTTACATAGCACCAGTTACGTTAAATGAGGACACACATTGATTTTTGTTAGGCACGGGTAGATTAAGTGATTTGAAACCTTTTAGAACTGCAACCCACTTTTTAGCATGATAACCGTCAGTAACCCACCAAGCTTTAATGGACGTGAAGCAGGCGGTATATTAATGTAACTAAAGCGATTTGAAGACATCACATTTTCCATTGAAATGGCCACTGAATTTGCTGAGTTACGGTTTTACTGATAAAACTGTATACAGCTATATTGCACTCAAATGAAAATGTGTGGATATGGAGGTTCAGTGAATGTTATTTATGCATCACCCAAAAAAGTGTGTTGGTTTGTTTTAATCCTATAAAAATATTTGCTTCATCACTCTTCAGAATTAAAAAGAAATGCGTTTCATTTTTTATTTCTGAACTGCTAAACATGTACAGTTCATTTGCAGGTATTCACATTCTGTTATATGTTACAATAAATTTCGTCCTGAAGCCCCTCCTTTCACACTCTCTGTACCCCAACATGATTGTCACATTATCCACTTTTCTTTTCTTAAGCGGACTGCATAGTGAGAGGAGTTGGTAAACAGCAATCCCGGTGTTAAAATAATAAGCAGGAATTTGTCAGAAGACATACTCTGACATTTGGCCTATGTCATTGCAGAGCAGCAAAATAGCAAGTGTCACCAAATAAATACAGCATCAAATGCATCTTTGTTTATTTTTGAACTTTCACGACTCACCAAAAAGCAGCTCCCAATGCAGCACTGGCTTGCCACCCACAGTTTGGAAAACACTGATTCCTGTTCTGAACTACTTCCTTACCATGCTGAGAGCAGCTGGGCTACATTCAAAGCAAAAGTCTGATTATCAGAGTTCAATCTCCTGCAGAAGGCCAAATCCATCTCCCCAAAAAGCCAAAACAAGGAGGACCTGATTCACAAAGGGCTTCGCACTCATCAGGATATTTCCGCAATCGGGGATTCCGCCCCAGGCGTGGAGACGACTGCGTGGCCTCTGCCACTTGCCTTAGGAATTAGCTCACAGATGTCTTAGTTTGCAAGTTTCAAGCATCTTGGACATTCCAGTCTTTAATTTTCAAAATTAATTTCATTTTCTTTTAAAATTTCAGAGATCTTGCTTGGAATCAAGACTGCTGCTGTCTTCTTTTCTCCAGTTCCTCTATTTCCTCGTCGACGCTTCCCTCGTCGACGCGAACCCCGGGGTGAAAATAGTGACCTATGCAGATGACACCCAACTGATCGTCTCGCTGTCGCTCCTAGAAAGCCATGGGGAAAAGTTTGCCTCTTGTCTCTCTGGCATCATGTCTTGGATGTCAGACTCTCGTCTCAAACTTAATGGCACCAAGACGGAGCTCTATTTCACAAGCACTCCACTGGCGAATTAGAACAGGAGGTGCACCCTCTTGCAGGGTCTGGAACTATCTACTCTGTCTTGGTCCCTGAGAGGGAAAACAGGTTAATTACTTAGCAAATTCCTAACTTTACTGCTACAAAACTGAGAAAAATCCTAATTTTAAGACTTTCGGTATTCACAGAAGGCATTTAGGAGTCCTAAAGTTAGGAGTCCTAACTTTACTGCTACTAAACTGAGAAAAATCCTAATTTTAAGACGTTCGGTATTCACAGAAGGCATTTAGGAGTCCTAAAGTTAAGAGTCCTAACTTTACTGCTACTAAACTGAGAAAAATCCTAATTTTAAGACTTTCGGTATTCACAGAAGGCATTTCGGAGTCCTAAAGTTAGGACTCTTAACTTCTGTGAATTCCGAAATGAGTAAGTGCCTTCTGTAAATACCAAAATGAATAAGTGCCTTCTGTGAATACCAAATTGGTAGTAAGTTTAGGATTTTGTCTTCAGTTAGTTCTGTGAATCGGGCCCTCAGTAAGCAGTAAAAACAAGTTATAGGTAATTAATGAGCAAATGCCAAGACATCATGAAGAGGAAAGGGAACATTAAGAAGGAGAAACTAGCAGGAAATCCTTAAAGTAGAAGGAGGAGCAGAGTGAAAATAGAATTAATACAGATGGGACATGTTTCAGTGGATAAAAGAGACAAGAGGAAGGAGGGTGACTGGGAGGGGTCATCAGGAGTGGTGGCGATAGTTACAGGAAGGAGCATGGATATTGGGTCACATGTCTCACCCAAGTTTGCATTCACAAACGGTGCGAATCTGTCATTTTGGCTGTTTCCAAATGCAAAATAGCCTTTTAAGAAGTATTCGCAGTTTTAGGTAATCGAAAAAATGTGATTACCTAAAATTGCGACTGCAAATAGGGAATCTCAATTTGTGATTCCCTTAGCACATGTACCAAGAATTTTCTAAATGCAAACTGTGGATTTAGGAAATGCTATTACCATCAACTCCAAATTGATGATAACTATGTGCAAATTTTGAAAACTGCACAAACATGCATTTCTCAAAGTGCCAGTGTGTGCTTGACATGTGCACATTTTTGGGGGGGTCCTTCATGGGGGCATTAGGCCCCCAGGCACCCTTGGTATTGCATTACCTAATTTGCAATTACCAATTAGGTAATCGCAAATTAGGCAAATCAAAACCATTCTCACCTATGGGCCTAGGCCCATAGGAAAGAATGGAGTACTATTACCTAAAAGCGATTACATAATTGCGATTGCGAATATTTAGGAATCACTATTAGGTAATCGCTATTTTCTTACAAAACATTTTGCATTCCTTAAATAGTGATTACTTAAAATTCGTTTTAGAATTTGATACATGTGACCCATTGATTGGTAGATTTGGAAAAACCTCCAGCCTCCAATGATCCTTCTCTGTCAGTGGCCTGAATTTGTGAAAATCTCTTCTGGGGCACATCACACAACCTGCTTCAATCCCTGCTTTCAACTGGGATCTCTCAAACAGCACATTCCAAGAACTCACCCATAAACAGCTCCCATCATGTGTACCTGGACAATATTACCTGTTTCCTCTTCAATGTTTCTCCCACCTGAGCAATAAAGCAAATACATAAAGCTATTTCTACTGTTAAGCCAACACAGTAAATTGCTTTATTCCACATGTGACGTGTGCTTTACATCTTTGTATCTCGCTGTATCATAACATACTCCATCATAAATCTGAAAAGAAGGAAATTGTGCGGCAGATACAGGGGGAGATGGGAGAATGCTGCTACCTCATTTGAAATGCATTGATCAATTCTGAATGCACCACAAGGTGCCTTTTTGTCGATTGTATGCCACATAAAAGCATTGAAGTAAATGGCAGAAGTAATGAAGAAAAATAGATACATCTTTGATCTGAAAATTAGGAGGGTTCCAGCGACAGAGAGAGCTGGAAGGCTGCTTTTGAAAAAACAAATGCTGTCATCCTTGCCTGTGGGTCCCTGGGGCCTGGCGCACCTTTAGATTACCTGGTTTTATGTAGGCTGTGAAACATTTTTTATCAGTCTATAAAAGCGGTTAGATGAGCAGAAGTTGGTGACTTATGATTTGCAGCTCTGTTTTGTTTTCTTTTATGCCTTTTAAACCACATTTGACCATGTGCTGCAGCCATAAAACCGTGTTAATTGAATCAATGTTCGCCTGCTCTGTATTAGGACTGTGGATCTCTGCTTATCAGGCCCAGCTCTCTGAGCAGTAGTTAGAAAGTGACATGAAATATATAGGACAAGGTCTGCAGGATTTTATTTCTCGGAAAGCATGAGTCCTGGATGCTAGGGGCTTTCTATATCCCCAGAAGGATGCCCGTGCCTTTACAAATGTACATACAAAATGCAATAAATTAGCAGTTCTATGCTGTTGGACTGTTCATTTACTTGTATCTTCATACTTGATTGCAGGATGCTGGGCCCTCATTGAAAAGACATTTTCCATCCAAGATTGTTGTCACTTGGATAAAGAGAGAGAACAGAGCAGGTGTGTGCCATGTGACAAAACCTGATGCTTTTGCTGTCCACTTGTGTCATTTCTACCTGCATTCCACCAGAGTCTCTTGTGCCCTATGAGGAATACTGTTTGCTTTTAAAGGTTCTCTCAGTGTTCCCTTTCTTTGGTCATTAGTCTCCATCTGCCTACTGTTCATCTGCATCTTTATGCACCAGGATACTCCTGAGTCATTGAGCGCGCTATAAAACCTCCTTTAACATAACAAAACATTAGATTCATGCTTGTGGTCATTTGTTTTGACTGTGTTAATTCTGATGCCTACTAGCCAAGCCTCAGAGTCACGACATCACTTCTGCAGCACATAGCAGTTCACCTAACATGGGACTGTCTGACCACATTCAGATGACCCTGGTGGGTGGCACTGAAAAGTACCACATTCTCATAACTGGACCACTGCACACTAACTGTAGAAAACAGGAATCATGGTTAGTAAAATATATATTATTGCTTGGGGAAGTAAAACAAGTGTCATGGATTCGTTGGCTTTTGGTTGCACCCCCCTTGCTCAATTCAAGACTCCTGCCCCCCCATGGGGTGGATGGTCCAGGTACTCACTGTGGCATTGAGTCAGCAACTGTGATTGCCTCACTGGCACCTCATTTGTCAGTAGACCTGCTGAGACCATGCCAGTGCATCCACAACTGCCTGTGCCTTGTCCAGCAGGTCCTGTTTCTTTTTTGAAATCATATATTTTTATCCACAGCATACGGGGTTCGAGTCAACCACTAAAACCTCAAAAATGTAGTCAAAGTAACAACTATACTATACTATAGAGGCCATATGCATCATTAGTTCGGCCACTTCCTCACTTAAAGTAAGGAATAGGAATTGGAAGAAACTAGATATTGACTCCCTTAACCAACACCTTGTGAGCAATATTCCTGATTCTTCTCCCATTCACATCTCGGACGCCGCACCATCCACACTTGGATAACGGCTTCTGTAAACACCTGCCTTCCCATCTCTCATAAGAAATTCAATAATCATCACCCTCCTGCCCCATGGTTTACTGAAAATATAAAATTTGAAAAAACTAAATGTAAGGCTCCAGAAAGATGCTGGAGGAAGGATTATGCCCTGGAATCTAAGCTGCACTATAAAGCCGCTAGTAGAGAATATAATTCTCTATGTAGAACAGCATGTGCGGAATATGTAAACAAAACTATCACATCAGCACAAAATAATGCTAATGTTCTGTTCAAATTAGTTGGGAACTCTCAGAGGCAACTTGTCAGCCGATTCCCCCGGCACTTGATGAAACACACTGCAAAACTGTGGCCAAGTTTTTTATCAAAAAATTCGAAAAGATCTATTCGGATCTTGGGTCGACAACTACTAATAAGTAACAGCACCCAATGAATCCCTCCCCCATTTCTGATCATAATAACCCAGTCGGGCCTTCTGACCCGGTTTCCACAAAGATAATAACAAACTGGCAACCCTTAGACCCTCTTTCTTTCAAGGCCATTCTAAATAGTCTTAAATCAGGCTGCCCTAATGACCCACTTCCAGTCAATATTTTGCAAAAACTCGAATCCCCCTCATTAAGGACTGTCATGGATCTACTTAATGCCTCAATGAAGGAAGCCGCCTTACCAGCAGAATGGAAACACGCAATGGTTCTTCCTCTTTTGAAGAAACCAAATGCGTACCAAGCTGAGCCTTCCATCTTTTGTCCTATTTCTCTACTCCCTGTGTTTTCTAAGATATTGGAAAAACATGTGAACCAGCAGCTCACACGGTTTGTTGAATCCAATAACATCTTACATGGATCTCAATCAGGCTTTAGAGCCGGCTTTCCCACAGAGTCTACAGTTTTTACTGAAACAATACGCCTGTTTTTGGACAAAGGGGAAACAGTGGCATTCATCCTATTAGATCTGAGGGCCGCCTTTGACAAGGTATTTCATCCGACCCTTCTAAAAGCACTCCAGTCCTCAGGAATTGCTGGCTCAGCTTTGGACTGGATTAAAAAAGTCCTCGCCGATAGGACTTTTCAGGTCTTTTCTCCCCAGGCCTGCTCTGAGACGTATGCATCTCCTTATGGAGTGCCATAAGGATCGATACTCACTCCCATGCTTTTCAATTTTTATGTCAGCCCTGTAGCTACCATCGCGGAAGAGGCTGGGTTGTCAATCTTATCTTATGCAGATGACACCCAGCTTCTCTTTTCACTGTCCGGGATGGACAAATCTAGTGTCTCTCCTCTACAGACAGGGCTTTACAAAATTGCCAGCTGGATGCACTCTAAAGTTAAATGGAGTAAGAACTTGATCACGGGGAAGGATAAGGATCATTGGGGCCCACATCACTGGCCGTCAGAAATGGGTTCACCCCCCAAACCAGCACAAACTGCATGTAATTTGGGCATAGTGATAGACGATAAGCTGACAATGAAACAGCAAATAGCAAAGACCACGTCAACTTGCTTTACGATTCTTAAAGGGCTCCGTAAGGTATTATGGATGCTGCCTGAGTCCACTCAAAGAGTGGTTATTCAGGCCCTAATCATGTCAAGGCTTCTTTATAGCAACGTCCTTTATCTAGGCGCAAATAGGAAGCTAGTGCGCAAGTTGCAGGTGGTGCAGAATTCTGCAGCCAGATTACTTCGCCATGTACCAAAAACATCCTCCATAACAGGCACCTTACGGGATCTTTACTGGCTCAGGATTGAGCACCAGCCGAAATGTAAAAGCTTATGCTACATGCATAAGATTAAGTTAGGCACAGCACCCAATTATCTATGCTCCCTAGCCCAGACATATCTCCCAACTCGTCTACTTCGCTCCTCATCCCAAGCCAACTTTATAGTCCCTAGATTCAAACTTTCACGCATGGGCGGACGCTGGAATTCACTACCCTCCATACTCTGTCACATGGCTTGTCATAAAAGCTTCTGCAAAGGCCTCAAGACCAGGCTATTCAATCAGTAAAAAGCTGTTTTTGCTCTGTCTGCAATCTGTCCTGGGCGCCGGGAAACCTCCGGGTAGCTGTGCGCCTTTATACATTTAATTTAATAATTATAATAATAATAATAATAATAATAATATGCATTAAAAATGACAGCTATAAAAATAGAGTAGTAATAACATCAAGGGAAAAGAAACAGTGCCGCATTATAACATAACAGAGAAGAAGCAAGCCATTATCATATCTGATAATATGACAGAATAGACTTAGGGCCCTGTTGGAAAATGGCCCTTTTGACTTTCTCCTCCTCTTTTTGATGAATTCTTTTTGTTGCCTGTAGGACTCTCAGCACTTTGCCACTGCTGACAAATGCTAAATTGCATGTGCTTCTCTCCTAAACAAGTTAAAATTGTATTTACACAATTGGCATATTTAATTTACCTGTAAGTCCCTTGTACAGTGGTATATCATATACTCATACCCTGTAAATTAAATGCTGCTAGTGGACTGGGGTTGCGTGGTGAGCAACAGAAGGATGGATTAAACCCAGATCTTTGTGACTTGGGGAGAATGTTTGCATTGTTCAGCATTCTTGTCCATCATTTTTTACTTTTGCTTTTGTTGCCCTAAGTGGGAAGGGTATGCCCAGACATGGGTCCTGTGCTCACTGCACCACTGGACTCAAGCTAGCCTGACTGGTGAGGGCTGATTCCCCGAAACCGGTCCCAGGATGCTTGTTTACGGTCAGGGAGGACCTGGCTTGGCAGATCGGGCTGGACTGTTCCCATGAGGAACAGGGTCAAGACTGATTTGCATATGGCTGGGTCCAAACTGGGGTGGGATGGTGAGAAAATGAAGGATGGATTAAAGCCATATTTTTGTGACTGGGTCAG
This sequence comes from Lissotriton vulgaris, assembly GCF_964263255.1. Lineage (NCBI taxonomy): Eukaryota > Metazoa > Chordata > Amphibia > Caudata > Salamandridae > Lissotriton > Lissotriton vulgaris. Next base: position 162,986 of record NW_028254072.1, read on the forward strand.
ATGTTTGCATTGTTCAGCATTCCGTCCATCATTTGTTCCTTTTGCTTCAGCTTCACTGATTGTGCCACTCACACAGGTAGCCCTTTAAACATGTCTCAGGCCTACCACTGCAGACCCTCTGTATGTAGTATTACTTTGCCAAGCCTTAAACTCCCCCTTTATTAAACATAAGCCATCCCTAAGGTAGGCCTTAAGTAGCCCATAGTTCCAAAGTGCTGTGTTGGTAAAAGGTAGGACATGTCCTTTTACATTTTGCATGTCCTGGTACTAAAACATTTTTCATCAGTTTGGGGGCTACTCCTCTCATATGTTAAGATTGGGAATTCCTTAAGACACTTATATGTTGTAATTACTGATTAGTCAGGGGTAGTTGGTTCATGTTTTATATCTTTGAAATGGTAATGATAAATACTCTTTACTGGTAAAGATCATGGACTTGGTTGTATGACTTTGCAACACAAGCGCTACAACAACCCTACCCTACCACTACAACGCAAGTCTTTACCCCGCACATTTCAACCGCGCATATACATAGGGATAAATTGCACGCATCCTTACCACACATACCTTTACCATGTATACCATTATAACGCATATACTCGAAGATAGTGGAAATGCACTAAAATATTATAATTTTTTTTGCAAACAATTAAAAAAAATCTAAACAGTGCATGGCAGCGTGATATTTCAAAATTCAACATTAACAGTAATTCAAGGCCAAATGCACATTTTATTATATAAACGGGTTTCAAGGTATACCGTTTCCAGATTAGTTCTTCCTTTATTTTCACAGCGCTTACGTGTACTCCATTGTAAAATGAATGCTGTTCTATGTACGGAACGCGAATGAACATCATTTTTTAAACCAACAAAAATAAATGCACGTCAGCCACAATCAAACACGTGCTGGAAAACGCTGCCCAATACTTATTTTCATTTGAATGATAGAACACCACACAACAAACATATATAAACAGCTGTCAACAATTTTTAAGTAAGTGGTACACTTCGCGCCTCATCATGATGGCGGCCGGACGAGCGTCTGACCGCCATCCCGTTGGAAAGAGGCCCAGCCGGCAGGGAGTCGGCGGTCCTGCCAGACATATTACAATCCGACTGCTGTGGAGGCAGTTGGAAACATGCCTCTTAGCATTGTGAATTGTGCTGCAACCCGTAAAAGGACTGCAGCACAAGTCTCACTGCTGAGAGGCATGTTTCGAAACATCTCTGCACCTTGTGACATGGGTGCCTGCATCAGAGTGCAGGGATGTCTAAACCTCCAGAACCCATAGCTGAGGGCCAGGGGGCAAAGCCCACCATCCGACGCCATCCTAATGCAGCAGGTGGTCCTGCAGGTACCAATGGTGTTGGGACCGCAACCAATGGCCTGATGGTGGTGGTCCCACCGCCATCGTAATCGGGTCCTGAGTTCCTTTGTGACCACATACACCATTACGAGCGGAAAACTCATGCACAGTCATTTGGAAACACTGCCATCTAGCTATTAAAGTAGGTAAATATTTCTGAAAAACTGATCAATATTATTGCTAGAAAAATACCTAAACATGTATTTCGTCAGTTTTTGACAAATTGTTTCCACACTTTGAAAATATTTACTCCAGTGGACTACTTAAGTTCCCTTAGTTATTTCACAACTCCAGAAGGTAAAAAACACAAAATTATTACCAGACTACAAAATGTTCGGGGTGTTTCGTAAGTTTTTAACAAAATGTGCCACGTCAAATTTATATCTCAACTGGACAGTACCTAGAGATCATTTTACAGTTTAAACTGACAATAGTAAGACACCCTGCAGAATATGTCAGGGCAATTGTTGTCATTGCCTGAAAAGGAAAAAAAAGTAACTCTACAACAGGCTTTACCACAGGGCAGATGCTGGGTAATGACTAGGGGTACAATTACTACACTGGGTGCTTGCCTCAGGGAAGGTGCTGGACAGTGACTGTGGAGCGAATTGCTATTATAAGTACACCGGGTGCTTCTCTCAGTGAAGGTGATGGACCGTGTCTGGGGTGCAAAATTACTGTTCTTACTCGATCGGATACTTCCCTCAGGGCAGGTGTTGGATAGTGACTGAGGGCAAATTTACTATTCTAACTTGCCTGGAAACTTACCTTGGGGCAGGTGTTGGACAGTAACTGGGGCCAAAATTACTATTCTAACTACCCTGGGTGCTGACCTTAGTAAAGGCTTTGGACAGTGGCTGCGTTTGTAAAATAAAAATTTAAATAATACATAACATAAGCATTATTTTGTATTATTTAAATTGATATAGATTTCAAAAAACCACAGGAAACTCTTCACAAAGAAGAGCAGATTTTACAGAAAAATCGCATATTACCACGTAGGTTTAGAATAAATCCAGAGAGAGTCGAAAATACATCACCATATGTTTTCAAACATATCAATACATTGTAAATTGCATTTTTATAATTTATGAGTGATATTCAGCAACTATGTGTGACACTATCTCGAGAGCAAAAATCAATCAATGAAGATATAAATACCAGAAATTACACTAATCTGAGTAATGAGAAACTCTAAGAAGATCTTAAAACTGCTGCAAAGCACCAGAAAAGGAAGGGCACTAAACTAGTGCCCTTGTCACCTGATGGTTCTGTAAAAACATGTCCAACCAGTAACATTTAAACAAATCCTGCCTTAGCCAGTGTTCTCCTTTTTGATAAGTTTAATTAAACACCAGCCTCCTCCAATCAGGCCTCCTGGTTGCCCCCTGGCAATCAGTCAATGTAATGCAGCATCATGACACACAGAGGCCTGCCCAGGCTCTCCACGTGAGACCCGACTGACTGTAACCAAACTGAGACAGGATGTGAAAGCCCCAGCATGGATCTCAGCTGCCTCAGCCTGCTGATTAATTATGATCATCATTCCCAGACATGTCAACGGGAAAGCCCTAGTCCATTGAGTCAACGGGCCAGGGTTCTTAAACAAGGCTGGCACCATGCTGCTAGGAAATGCAGTGCTATGGAAATGTATGGTTTGCTCGAATGTTGACATTGTGACAGAGCTATAAAAACAGAAACGTTTAGATGAAATGCACTGTAAGGGGAACACCTCATGCAACTAAAAAAAGCAAGTGCAGTAATTAAAATACTGCAGACATGCTGCATGCCTCTGTGTGCAGCTCTTGAGCAGGGGTTCCCTTAGGGCAGACAATCACAACAGCTGAGAGGCTCAAAGACACAGAGCGCAGTGGAAGAACCCTGCAAGCCTTAGGAGAGTGGGAGGCTGAGAATGTAATGCACACAATCAAAGTCACTACAATTAGGACTGCCTGCCTCAGCACCGGGCAAGTCACACCTCAGGAGAAAGACTGAGAGGATGAGGCAAGCACTGCACACACACTTGACAGTGACTCGTACTGGTCTGCAGTAGCGGCTCGTTGTGGGAGTGCGGTGAGCCGGGGCAGGGGAGGAGCAGGGTGGCGGGTAGTAAACTACGGACTAGAGTCGAACGGAGGTAAGTAAACAAATAAATAAATAAAACAAATTTTGTTGTGCACGCTGCATCGCATTTGGCAATACAGCGCACGCAATACAATTTGTGCTATTTATTTTTTTGCTTACATACCTCTGTTCAGCCATATGCCGTAGTTTACTACCCCCCTGCTCCTCCCCTGCCCTGCCCTGCCTCACCGCCCCGCAGCACTACCTCCACGAGCCGCTACTGCAGTGTTCTGTGCAAGTGCGATGAACAGGCCGGCAAGCCCGAGCTGTGATAGCTGACTTCTCCCGGGCCGAGCAGTGCACTGGCTGTGGACAGTCCAGAATTCTCAACTCGCCGTGGCATAATGGCTGTGCACTGCCTGACTGCAGTGCAGGCACAGTAACAGTTGAGGCACTACTCAGGCAGCGGCCGTTTGCGGGTGCCGGGGGTGCAATAGAATTAGCAACATTACGTGGCATGGTGGCAGCAGTGGCGGTCGTTGCCTGCACTGTTTGAAAGTTGTGTACTGCAGTGCCCTGTAGTGTTGGGCCTTAGGCCCACATGGAGCTGCAATGAGGGACGCAGGCACAAGGTAGTGGGTTAGTAAGACTGGCCTAGAGCACATGCGCTCCGCCCTATTTATTGACTGTGTCACGTGACTCGTGACATCAGTGGTGGGTGGGTGTACAGTGTAGGTTACATCACTTACAACAACTAGACCGTGTCCCGCAGGACACTACATTCCTCCCCAACTTTAATGAAAGTTGAGACAAAATAAAGTCCGAACCTGTGGGAGAAAACACAAAGTATACAAAATCATAATTTTGGAAAGAGTCTCTTCAGCTGCTTGCTAGATGACGACGGTGGAAGATTCCAGCTGAAACGTTCGTTCTCTTGGGCTAGATGTCCTGGTCCTCGGTGGGCGTGCTCTTCTGGACTTGCGCCATGGCAGTGTGTTCTTCAGTCAGTTGAGAGCTTGATCTTGGGGTGACGCCGAACCGGATGACCAGAAGGTAGACTTGATGGAGGTTGTCTACTAGTCCGTCGGGTTTCTTCGCTGTAGTCAGCTTGGCTCCACATTGCAAAGGTGTGAGTGGTTGAAAAGCATCCTTCTCACTGGGACGCCTCTCTCGCGGGTGTTCCCCTGCCACGAGATGTCCCGGAGGCCCTCTTCTTCAGGTTTCTGCTGGGCAGGGTGTTCTCTGCAGCGTTGCTCCAACTCCACAAACCGGTGTGAATGTAAGAGGCGATGAGAATACTACCATGCATCCATAGCTCCGCCTGGAGGGTGGCTGTTGACTCTTTCCTTTGCGCACAAGTTCCCCTTTTCCTGGGACGTGTAGGGTAGACGGCGACGGATCCATCTCTCGTGTCGGGACCCTCTGCCACCGGTGTCCCTGAGGCCTTTGCCCCTTGGATATCCACGGGCTGGTGTGGGGTGGTCAGTCTTCCCTCTGCCGGGCGTCTGAGCGTTCTCCCCATCCAGACTTCCGCTCAATCCCAAAGGTGGGTGTTGCCAATGGTCCAGCCTGTTCATTCCTGCAGTTCACAGGTTGTTAGAGGACTTGTAGGTAGGGGCCTGTTCTTCACTTAGTGCTACCGATGTTCCCCTGGACTCGTAGGCCCTCGGTGTTGTGGTGCGTGTCACCTTCTCTTCTGGTGGGTGTGCAGACTCGTCACACCTCTCCTCACTTTTCTGGATGTTGCTGTTCTTTGATGGCGTCGTGCCACATGATTCCTTTCTCCTTCTCCTTCCTTTCGTGGTATCGTGCCACTCGTTCTCCATCTTCTTTCCTTCTTCGCGACGCGGTCCGGTCACCTTGCCGCTCTTGTCCTTCTGACCAGGTTTCTCCGAGCAGCGTGCACTCCGCCCGTTTCTTTCTGGTCTTGTCCTGGCTCTAGGACACTGTCTTCTTTTCCTCTCAGTGACTGGACCAGTCGTCGCGACCTTCTCCTGATAATGGTTATAATTCTGGCTCTTGAGGGTGTCGAAGTTCGTTGGTTTCTTGGTCGCGGACCACGTCTTACTTGAACTTCTGGAACCTCTTGCCAGTCCCCATTGCCGGTCTCTGGCAGTGGTGTTGATTGGTGTAGGTGCTGATGGCTGGGGTGATGGTGGTTGTCAGCCATGTAGAGACTCGGGATGATAGGTGTTGGGGACTTGCTGGGAGTGGTGGATGTCCGGGGAGATTTGGCAGCCTGTGCCTCCGCTTTGTTGATGTTGACATTAGGTGGTCGGCTTGACACGTAGAGTGTTCGGTTCCTCTCTTGCCTGTTTTGGGGCCACTGCTGACTCCATCTTGGGGCGGTGAGAGGGCAGCCGCTCAGGGCTGGTATTCGCCTTTGGCATCTGCGGACGGGAGCAGGGACGCCGACTGACTCAGACTGCCGACGCTCGGGGATGGACGGTCGCCTGGGGAAGCGTTGGGATCAGTCGTGGACTGCGCTTGCTGCGGCTAATGTTTGGTTCATCCGTGGGGCTGTGTCCTGGGACGTCGGTCCGCCTTGGTGGCTGTCTGGCGTGTCAGGGTGTGCTTCTTGGCTGGCTGTGAGTCCTCGGTCTTCTCTATTGTTGGTTTGTTCAGTCCACCTGTGCTCATCCGGTCTTCGGGGTGACAGAGCTGTCACTCTTCTTTTCTTTGAGGGCATTGCGTTTGGACCTCGAAGCGGTGTTGTTGTGGCACCGGCTTCTGCCTTTGCTCTGGCGTGCTTATCGGGATTAGTCACTAGGTGACGTGTTTCCTGCTTGCTGGGCGACGTGACGTCCGTCTTGTGTCGCCGTCTTGTGACCAGGCATTTCGGTGCGTTGGCAGGGTGGGGCAAGTTTTACTGCTGTTGGGGCTGGTTTTGTTGCTGGTGACCTGCGGGCCACCTTCTTGCAGCGCTTCTAAACAAACAATGCAAAAAAACAATGGATTTAAAGCGGGCTTAAAGCATACTTTAATACCATTTGTTTTTCAATTACTGCCAATCGGGGAGAGGATGTAACCTTACGGCAAGCGCTCGATCTCGAAGCTGGGGAATCGGGTTCGAGACTCGACAGGGACAATCAACATCCTGTGATTCTGGGCAAATCACTTAATCTCCCCACGCCTAACAAAAATTAATGTGTCCATCTTTAACAAAACTGGTGCTCATGTAAAGGGATCTGATACCTGATATCTTCGGGTCGAGTTTGCGCTATATAAAACTAAAAAAATAATGTGTTTATTCAGAGGTGCTGCAAGTAGGAACATGGACAGCAGGTTCCAAGCAACAAGACCAGCCCCTTACAGTGAAACCATCCCCCACCCTGCCATCCCACTGAAATGGCTGCTGCCCAGAAGACCAGTCTGCCCCTTTAGCAGAACCTGGATTTTGACTCTGGCCTGCCTGTTGATGAGCTGGGTCCAACATTAAACTAGTGCTCATGCTCTTCAGCTCTGACCTGTGATATTTGGTTCACGCAGTAGAAAAGATAAAAAAGAAATCAACAAATCATAAAAAAGGTAAGTGGACAAACAATAAATGCATGATCAACGTAATTGGGCATCACATAAAACAGCCAAGCAACAGTGAACAACACAGAGTACAAGCACACTAGGGAAAAACAATTATACAAAAGGTCAAACAATAAAATCTGGTGGGTCCCTTGTCATCTCCTCAGAAACAAATCAAATACGGACTAGTGAGCTTGGAAATAAATGATTTCTTCAATATTAAATCAAACTATTGTGCAACAAGGTTGGCCTAACATGAGCTTTTTTTGTATCTCTTTGAAAAAATAGCCTATCAGTCTACCCCCAATAGAAAATATGCCCCCCAAAAAAAGGAAAAGCAGAATTAAGGAGCCAGGGCCAAGTGCAGCACACATCAACAACACCCTCAAGCCACCCAACATCCAGGATGACCATGATGAGAGCCTAGATGCCTCGCTGGACTTGCGACTGGAGCCTGAATGCCTTGCTGCACCTGCGTCTGGAGCCTGGATGCCTCGCTGGACCTGCGTCCAGAGCTTGATTGCCTCACTGGACATGCGATTGGAGCCTGTAGCTGAATCCGGAGGAGCTGTGGAGTTGATGAGCCGTGGCGGTGAACATTGAGGCGCAAAGATCGCCCGTACCTGGTAGTGAAGTCTGGCAGGTCACATGGAGACACGTTGCTGACCTGTGTGAGAAGACCGACATGCAACCCTTGGAGCTGTTAATGGTAGAGGTGCTCCTGCGCACCAACGTAATGAGGTCCGCATCGCATACTATGATCCACCACTAAACCGGGGCACACAGAGGAGATTGCCTATGGTGTGTGCCGTCTCCCTGCATCACAGGCCAGATGATGTTCGGCTGGCCGAACACTGTGGAGGGTTAGGCCCTTGAGCTATGCTGAACTTGTGTGGCGTGAACGCTGCAACGTCACGCCTAAGGGGCCCCGCTGCATCAACTGCATCTCGCAGTCCACCAGCGGCCTAGGCGGCGACTGCTCTACCCAGCCTAGTGACATCACACTTGGCTGATGCTCCTGCAGGCTGAGTCACAGATTTAGATAGAGTGCAGTGGATTGCGCCACAGTGTCAATGTCCAGGTAAGGAGAAGGTAGTACGCATAGCACAGGAGGACGAGTCGCTCATGCCAAACACAGATAGTTGATGCACTCCCAGTGGCAACTCTTCTATGGCGGAAGAGAATTGCCCTATTCCCTCAAGCAGTGCAGAAAGAGGAACAATCATTACATGATGATAACTAACTGTTGTAATCATGCCATGTATTCTCAGGGGGTGGGAGGATGGTTATGTCTACTTCAAACACGGAGCAGGGCATGGGCAGATTGGCATGCCCACTCAAGAGCGCAATGACTGTTTGATTGGCCCAGTCAGGCCGCCCAAAGCAGTCGTGTGCACTTCCATGTTCACAATGCAGTCCCATTCTTCCGGCCCTTGGCTGCATGACTTGTCCCGTTGTGAATTACGAATCCCACTGCCGCATCGCAGCGTTGTGAATGACTCAAGGGAGGGAGCCTGGCTGCCAACTTCCTTTTACTGGACAAGATGCAGGAGAACAGGAGCTACTAAGACACAGGACCGGACTTCGAGGTAAGACTTCTTCAATTTCAATATTTACGACACACGCTCACACACACATCCCGCGTCCTGGCACCATCCAGTATTCTTTACAGCGTTTACCACCTCACAGCTGTCCAGAACCCGCACTTTTCAATGGCGGCCGCAGTGTGCCCATGCACAGCGGGCGTATCACTCGTGTACCAAAGGCACATACTAGTTTTGACGCATGCCCTGGTATCGCATTCCATTCCAATGCTTACTAATACTAGGCACATTGCAACAGTAGGGTAGGTGTTGCATACCGGAGAAATAAATACCACTATTCCTACTTCAGTGAGTGCAACCCAAAACTAACCTTTACACCCCACACCAAACCGTGAACCCAGGAATATCTTTTTGAGCCCCGAAAAAACACCCCCCATTTTTTATAATTTACCCCAAAACACAGCTTTCATAATTTACCCCAAAACACACAACAATTTTCATATTTACCCCAAAACACTCCCCAATTTTCAAAATTTACAACATAATGCGCCCTAAAATTAAATTTTTACCACACAATACACCCCAAATTTAATCTACAACACCCAAAACCCATATACACCCTAATAGTAAAAAATATCCTATTACTGACCTTACAATTCTTTGCAATGGAATGCAAAGTAAAGGCACCTGCATTGTTGGATTTGCATTGTAAAGGCATTACAATGTTATGCCTACGTTGTAGTGGACGTCTCCCGTGCCAAAAGCAAACCATAGGCAACCCCGTCTGCGTCCCTCTGTCCCTGGATTGCCCTCAGCACCAAGCACACTTCCACTCGAACACTTCACCTCTACGACGCCTGCACCCTCCTCGCCATCAACCCTAGAAGCCACAACGCCTGCGAGGACCAACCTCTGTTCCAGACCGGACATCGCCATAGCCATCACTTACGGCTACCAAATCACCCGCAAGGATCAATCCGCCCGGCAAGGAGGAGGATTTGCCATCACCTACAGAAGCAGACTCTGACTGACCACGCACTCTAATGACCCAACAGTGACCATGGGACACCTCAACTTCCAGTTCCGGACCAACCCCAAAACCCTCCTCTGTGGCACACTCATTTGCAAGCCCCAGGAGCAAGACCACTGACTCATTGTCAGTGAAATTGCTCTCCCTCCCTCGCAGCTCCACCATTAAGTGAGGTGCCCCTGCCCCTGCTCTCTTGAGTGTTAGTGATCGAGGCCCTCCTCCACCCGCAGGTTTCCCTGTGCCTCATCCCTGGTGGTCCAGTGGACCTCTGTCTCCTTTCTCTCACTCTGCTCCTTCACTCGTTTTTCCACCCTTTCTATCTTTCACCTTTCTGCACCTTTCTGCATCTCTGCTCTTTTGTGCCTTATTTCTGCCCATTTTCCCTTTCTCTCCCTCTGCTCCTTCACTCGTTTTCACTCGTTTTTCTACCCTTTCCATCTTTCACCTTTCTGCCCTTTTCTGCATCTCTGCTCTTTTGTGCCTTATTTCTGCTTATTTTCCCTTTTTTCTTTATCCCTTCTTTCCTCCCTTTACCTTTCCCCGCCACTGCTGCCCCCGCGGCCCCTCCCCCTCCAGCGCGACCGGCCCAATCCAGCTCCTCTCCCCGCTCCTGCCTCCCAGATGTCCAGCCCTCCCCGACCCCTACTTAATGGCGACCCAGCAGCACTCCACGCACTCAACCCAGGCTGCAACAACAACTGCAAGCTAGCATCACCAGCCGACACCCATGGACTCTTCAGCTGTCACCGCTGCCGGCACACCTGCAGCACCGCTAAGAGCACGGATCCAGCACAACCCGCCCACAAGAACACAACCGAACCAAAGACCCTGCAATGCATCCTCCTCAAAGTCCGATCCCTCCACAAACACGCCACAGAAATCTGGGACCTCCTCGACAGCACCACCCCGGACGTAGCATTCTTCACCGAAACCTGGACCAACGCCACCTCCGGACCGAACATCGCCATCGTCATCCCCCAAGGATACAAGATCTACAGGAAGGACCGCCCCACCCACCCAGGAGGAGGAATCGCCATCGTCCACAAATCCAGCCTCCACCTGAGCACACTCCCTGACGAGTCCACAGAACTGATGGAACACCTTCACTTCAAGATACTGGCCAGCCCCACTGCCGCCCTCCGAGGAACCCTCATCTACCGACCCCCTGGACCCCGCGGACCCTTCGCCAACTCCATCACGGACATTATCTCCCCGCAGGCCATCGCATCCACCAACTACACCCTTCTGGGAGACCTCAACTTCCACCTCGACAATCAACTGGACCCCAATACCACATGCCTCCTGGACAACCTCCACAACATTGGACTCTGCCAGATTGTGACCAAGCCCACGCACTCAGCAGGACACACCCTCGACCCCCTCTTCACTACAGGAAACTCCATCACCTTCAGCCACACCACTGAACTCCCATGGACCGACCATCGTTGCGTCCACTTCACCTTCAGAACACCCACCATCAACAGACACCAGCACCTGCTTCCACAAAGAAACTGGACCAAAATCACCGACGACCAGCTCCTCTCCTCACTCAACAACTCCACCCCAACCATCGCGGAAAACGACGACCCCAACACCGCAGCCCGAAGCCGGCATAGATGGATCTCGGACATCACCAACACCATAGCGCCCCTCATGAAAAACAACAATACCCGTGCCAAGAAAGCCAGATGGTTTACCACCGAACTTCGAGAGTCCAGGCGCACATGCCGCCGCCTCGAAAAGGCCTGGAGTAACACCAAATCCACAGAAACCCACAACAACTTCAGAGCCGCCACCAACGCTCACCATCAACTCATCAGAGAAACGAGGAAAAAAGGGATTGAAGACAGAATCTCCACCCACGCACACAACAGCAAGGAACTCTTAAGCATCATCAAGGAGTTCGCCCAACCCACCAGCGAGTCTACCGACATCCCTCCCTCACAAGACCTCTGCGACAAACTCAGCACCTTTTTCCACCACAAAATCAAGAGCATCTACAACAACTTCGACGAAGACAACCAACATACTTAGCCCTCACCAACCACCCCCGACACCCGGAAACCAGCGATTGAAGACTGGACAGCCCTCACCACCAAAGACACACTGAAGACAATGAAGTCAATCCACTCAGGGGCCCCAACGGACCCCTGCCCCCACCACATCTTCAACAGAGCCGCTGACACCATCGCACCCATGCTCTGCCACACCATCAACCGCTCCCTGGCGACCGCCTCGTTCCCCGATGACTGGAAACACGCTGAGGTCAACCCCCTCCTGAAGAAACCCTCAGCGGACCCCACCGACCTCAAAAACTACAGACCCATCTCGCTGCTCCCTTTCCCAGCGAAAGTCATCGAGAAAGCCATCAACAGCTAACTCGCCACATTCATTGAAGAACACAACATCTTCGACTCCTCCCAATCCGGCTTCAGAAAAAACCACAGTACGAAAACCGCCCTCCTCGCCGCAACAGACGACATCCGCACCCTACTGGACAAAGGAGAAACAGTAGCCCTCATCCTCCTAGACCTATCAGCGGCGTTCAACATAGTCTCCCAACGCACCCTAATACGCAGACTCTACGACGCAGGAATCCAGGACAAGGCCCTCGACTGGATCTGCTCCTTCCTCTCCGGCAGGACGCAACGGGTCAGACTCCCCCCTTTCCTCTCAGACCCCACACCTACCACCTGCGGAGTCCTCCAGGGCTCCTCCCTCAGCCCGACGCTCTTAAACGTCTACATGGCTCCACTAGCCCCCATCGTCAGAACCTACGGACTCAAAATTGTGTCATACGCAGATGACACCCAGCTCATCCTCTCCCTATCCAACGAGCCCAACACCGCCAGACGCAACTTTCTAAAAGGCATGGAAGCCGTCGCCAAATGTATGAAAAACAGCTGCCTACAACTAAACACCAACAAAACAGAAGTACTCATCATGGGCCCAAACCCCGACGCCTGGAGCGACACCTGGTGGCCCACCGCCCTCGGAAACCCGCCAACCCCCACAGACCACGCACGCAATATGGGAATCATCCTGGACTCCGAGCTCAAAATGGACCGCCAGATCAACTCTGTCTCATCTTCCTGCTTCCACACCCTCCGCCTCCTTCGTAAGACATTCAAATGGATCCCCCTCGAACACCGAAAGACAGTCACTCACGCCCTGGTCGACAGCAGACTCGACTACGGCAACGCACTCTACGCCGGAATAAACAAAAACCTCATCCGCAAGCTACAGAACATCCAGAACGCTGCCGCAAGACTGGTCCCTAACCTGCCAAAACACTGCCACATTTCCCAGCACCTGCACACACTCCACTGGCTCCCCGCCGAGGCGAGAATCACCTTTAAGAAGCTCACCCATGCACACAAGGCCCTCCACGGCACCAGACCAGCATACCTGAACAGCCGGCTCAAATTCCACGCAACCCAAAGGACCCTACGATCAGCCCAGCTCTCCTACGCCGAGGTCCCCCGCACCAGAAAGACCAGATCGGGATGCCGCTCCTTCTCCTTCCTCGCGCCCAAAGCATGGAACGCCCTTCCGCTCCACCTCAGACAGACAACATCGCTCCCCATCTTCGCAAGAAACCTCAAAACCTGGCTCTTCGACAGACCCCCTCCTTGATGGAATGGAACCTGCACCCCCCCCCCCCCCTAGCGCCTTGAGACCCTTACGGGTGAGTAGTTGCGCTTTAACAAACTCCTGATTGATTGATTGATTGAGGGGCCATGGACCCTCATTCTCCGATACCATTGTAGACCTCCTTGCACACCAGGCTCTCTCATCCACCGACAACATCCTACTCGGCGGACTCAAGTTCCACCTGGACAACCCCAGTGACCAGTACAACACCCCCTCCTGCGGATTCTCAACAACATCAGAGTCAAGCAGCTGGTCACCACAGCAAGCAACATAGCAGGACACATGGTCGAGCATGTCTCCTCTGCTAGCTTGACCTTCAACTTCAGCCACACCACCGGACTCTCCTGGACCATCACTGCACACATTGCAGATGGATCAAGGCCACCAAAGTATGTGTCGTCAACTCCCTCAGCACCACTACTACGTCTACGATTACAGACAATGACACCGCAGTACCCAAACGCAAAAGATGGATATCCAACTAGGCCGACACCCGGGCACCTCTCATGGATGGCACTGCATCAGTACCTTACGCCTGCCTGATTGCAGGCGTAAAGGAGACATAGTGCCGCAGGAATAGGCTGGCACCATGCATTGCTGGAGTTGCGTCATGGTTGTGACATGACTGCAGCAATGCGTGACTTTAGCGCAGACAGATACGTCAGGATTCCAGATTTATCGGTGACTACTTGCCTCATGGAGCGCTGTTCAGTGAATACAGCGCATCCGTGGTGTCACAAGAAGGGGGTAGTGAAAAGTGTTGCAACACTGTCTTGTTGCAGCTCTGCAACACTTTTCAAGAGTGAGGCCTAGCAATGCGCACTGTCTTATTGATGGTGCGCAGTCATGCCCTGTAATTTTGTAGCAGGGCATTGCAGCAACATTGCTTGCAGCGCGGTTCAGCAACGATACCTGCTGGAATGATCGATCCAATGGTTATCTCCATTTTAAGACCAGATATTTTCTGGTCTTAAAAAACTGCCTCTAGTTGCAGTTAGAGCCATTTTCTTCGGTCCTCTTGACATAAGTAATCCCCTTGTGAATATGGAGATGTTGGGTTAACGGCAGAACGGTAACGCCTCCTTTGCATGTCATTAGCGATAATTATCGCTAACAGAAGTCGCAATATTTTAAATCAACATTTTTGCCCAAAAACTGTTGCTAGCAGCTGTTAGTGGCAGCTTGCGAATAGGGCAATACAAATATTGCTGCTTTAGCAGCAGAAAAGTGCTGCTAAAGTGGCGATATTGCTTTGAGAATATGCCCCACAGTGTCTACATTCAAGATTTAAATTAGCCCCTTAATTAATGAATGCAAATTCTTCTTAAGTGGACTATTTGATCTCTCTCAGGAATATTTATTTAGGTGCAAGATATGTCATGGATAGGATGAGGTGACCCAGGAAGTATTCTGATTGTTTATACACTAAAGTTTGCTTTTCATGCATCATTCCTTCCAATTCAAGGCCCATCCAAGATTTTAAGTTTTCACCTGCACAGGAAGGAGCAGACCTGTACTTTTTTCTTTACAGGCAGCCCAAGAAATTAGATGAAGGAGTTGTTGGCGGCAAGAGGCTCTAAGCTAGTACAAGTTCTCTACAAAGTAGGATTTTTCCCTACAAAGGGGTCTGGTTGTGTTTATTTATTTATTTATTTATTTATTTATGCGACTTTTAAAGCGCGCAACTACCCGTGGGTGTCTCGGCGCTATAGATCAAAAGTAGTCAGACAGAAAGTGGTTGAACAGAAAGGGCAATTTACTGAGTGAAAAGCCATGTTTTCAGCTGTCTCCTGAAGGTCATGAGGGTGGGGCTGATTTTGATGTAAGTGGGGAGAGAATTCCAAAGTTTGGCAGTGGCTATGACAAAGCATCTGTCTCCCCAGTTAACTCTTCGGGTGCGAGGAATGTTAACACAATGATAGGAAGAGGAGCGCAGGGTTCTAGGGTTGTTTTTAGGTTTAAAGGCCTCTCTGAGAAAAGCAGGACCTATGTTGTTGATTGCTTTGTATGCTATGCACAGGGACTTAAATCTGGCGCGGTTTTTGATGGAAAGCCAATGAAGGTTTTGCAGGTGGGAGGAGATGGATTGAAATTTGGGAATCTTGAGAAGGACTCTGGCTGCCGCATTCTGCACTAGCTGAAGTTTGTTAGTGATTTTGGTCTGTGCATTAAAAAAAGAGCATTACAGTAATCTATACGTGAAAAAATCAAAGAGGTGATGAGTGTTTTTGCATGAGTACTGGGGATATAAGGTAGTAGCTTTTTTATTTTCCGTAACGTAAAAAATGAAGAGGACACCACATTGTTCGTATGGTGGATAAATAGCAGTTTGTCATCAAATATTACCCCTAAGTTCCGCACCTTGGTGACCGGTGTAGGGGGGGGACCTAGCTTGTCAGGCCACCAAACGGGAGACCAGATGGGTTCCAGTTTACCGAAGACCATTATCTCTGTCTTGGAGGAATTCAACTTTAAGCAATTGGCAGCCATCCAGTCGCTTATTGCTAACATGCCTGATTGAAAGTTAGCGGCCACATCAGCACCATCTTGATGGATAGATAAGACGAGCTGTGTGTCGTCGGCGTAGGTTGTAAGGCTGATATTATGGGCTTTAATTACCCTCGCAAAGTCCGACACGTATATATTAAACAGTGTCGGACTTAGCGAGGATCCTTGAGGGACGCCGCATGGAAGTGAGAAAGTAGACGAACAAAATTGTCCTAGTTTGACTGTTAGGGAACGATTCTCAAGGAATGAAGAGATGAGATTTTTTGCTTTGTGTGTAATCCCCAAGGCAGCTACAAGGCCTCTCTCAGGGTCGGATATACATTATTTTGTAGTAAAGAACCTCGCTTTTGGCTGCCGGAATTGTAGGCAGTATTCCAGCAATGGCATAGGTTCGTACCTTGAAAATCATCTTCTTTGGGTCCCTATTCCTCAGACCAAAGGGTAGTTGGGAGATTTATGCTTTTTCTATGTGTGCTGCATTGTGCAGCACACATAGAAACAGCAAATTGCCATGTATGATCGTTTAGGTGAAGGAAAGTGTCCGGATGACCAGGTGTCTGTTCCTGCACATAAACAATGATAAATAAATGACAATTTGCAACTTCTATGTGTGCTGCACAATGCAGCACACTAGGATTTACAAATCACATTCCTGCACATAAACAATCATTCCTCAATGCAGGCACCATTGCACTATGGGGTAGGCTATCCCACTCTGAGTTGCATATTACAAATAGAGTGGGCTGTCCCACTCTCCATGGAGTATTACAAATAGGATGGGCTGGTCCACTCTGCACACCATATTACAAATAGGGTGAGTTGTCCCGCTCTGCATGGCATATTACAAATAGGGTGGGCTGTCCCATTCTGCACGGCGTATTACAAATAGGGTGGGCTTTCCCACTCTATGCGGCATATTTCAAATAGTGTGGGCTGTCCCTCTCTGCGCCGTGTAGTACAAATAGGGTGGGCTGTCCCACTCTGCACTCTGTAGTACAAATAGGGTGGGCTGTCCCACTCTGCCCTGTGTAGTACAAATAGGGTTGGCTGTCCCACTCTGCACTGTCTAGTACAAATATGGTGGGCTGTCCCACTCTGCATGGCATATTACAAATAGGGTGAGCTGTCCCACTCTGCATGGAATACTACCAATAGGGTGGGCTGTCCTACTCTGCATGACCTATTACAAATATGGAGTTGTCCCACTCTGCATGGCCTATTACAAATAGGGTGTGCTGTCCCACTCTCCATGGAGTATTACAAATAGGATGGGCTGTCCCACTCTGCACGGCATATTACAAATAGGGTGGGCTATCCCACTCTATGTGGCATATTTCAAATAGGGTGGGCTGTCCCACTCTCCATGGAGTATTACAAATAGGGTGGGCTGTCCCACTGTGCACGCCATATTACAAATAGGGTGAGTTGTCCCGCTCTGCATGGTATATTACAAATGTAAATGTAAATGTATTGCGATTTATATAGCGCACGTATCACCCGAAGGCATCAAGGCGCTTGCCTTGGGAACCCGTCCTGGTATTCCCCTGTGAGATAACCCCAGCAGGGTATACACAAGGTGAAAGCCAGGCATCCCGCCGCGAGGGGCCGTAGTGGAGATTAAGCAAGCTATTGCCCAGAGTCGCAGAGTGTGAACCCGTGAGTCAAGTAGGCACCGGAATGAGAATTATCGAGTCCGTGGAATTTTTGAGCCCAAGACCCACCGAGGCGGGGAATTGAACCCTGGTCCAGGACCGATCTCAGCTTTCGGGTCTGCCGCTTCTAACCCCTGAGCCACACTTCTCCACATGGTATATTACAAATAGGGTGGGCTGTCCCATTCTGCACGGCGTATTACAAATAGGGTGGGCTATCCCACTCTATGCGGCATATTTAAAATAGGGTGGGCTGTCCCACTCTGCACTGTATAGTACAAATAGGGTGGGCTGTCCCTCTCTGCGCTGTGTAGTACAAATAGGGAGGGCTGTCCCACTCTGCACTCTGTAGTACAAATAGGGTGGGATGTCCCACTCTGCACTGTCTAGTTAGTACAAATAGGGTGAGCTGTCCCACTCTGCATGGAATGCTACCAATAGGGTGGGCTGTTCCACTCTGCACGACCTATTACAAATAGGGAGTTGTCCCACTCTGCATGGCTTATTACAAATAGGGTGGGCTGTCCCACTCTGTACGGCGTATTACAAATAGGGAATTGTCCCACTCTGCATGGCATATTACAAATAGGATGGGCAGTCCCACTCTGTGCAGCATATTTCAAATAGGGATTTGTCCCATTCTGTGCGGCATATTTCAAATGGTACACAGTCAAAATATCGAATCTATAATTTCGACTTACACTTATATCAAGTTGCTAATATCGAAGGGACAGAATATCGATGGCCAGAATATCGATGGCCAGAATATCGACCCTAAGGTAAGTAATATCGAAATTACTTATATCGATAGCATATATATCGATGTAAGTAATTTTGATTTACTAATATGTGTTCGAAATTTTAGTTAAGTATTTAAATTAATTGTTATAATATGTGTTTAATATGTTTTTATAAATAAAAAATATATAAAAGTAAATAATATGTTTTACTACCAGAGCGGGTTGTGGGTTTTTAGGGGAATAGGGTGGGAAGTAATTTATTTGTAATTAAATAATTATTTTTTAATGATTAATTTGTTTTGCAATTAAATATTAATTGGCAATGAATTATTTTAATTGATTAATTGAATAATTAATTGATAATTTATGTATATTTTTAACTAAATTATATGTTTTACTACTGGAGCGGGTTGTGGGTTTATAGGGGAATAGGGTGGGAAGTAATTTAATTGTAATATTAATTAATTTTGGGTAAAGGAGTATTTTTAGGGTTCAGGGTCAGTTTTGGGTTTTTGGGTAAAGGGGTATTTTTAGGGTTCAGGGTCAGTTTTGGTTTTTTGGGTAAAGGGGTATTTTTAGGGTTCAGGGTCAGTTTTCAGTTTTTGGGTAAAGGGGTATTTTTAGGGTTCAGGGTCAGTTTTCAATTTTTGGGTAAAGGGGTATTTTTAGGGTTCAGGGTCAGTTTTCAGTTTTTGGGTAAAGGGGTATTTTTAGGGTTCAGGGTCAGTTTTCAGTTCTTGGGTAAAGGGGTATTTTTTGGGTTCAGGGTCAGTTTTCAGTTTTTGGGTAAAGGGGTATTTTTAGGGTTCAGGGTCAGTTTTCAGTTTTTGGGTAAAGGGGTATTTTTAGGGTTCAGGGTCAGTTTTCAGTTTTTGGGTAAAGGGGTATTTTTAGGGTTCAGGGTCAGTTTTCAGTTCTTGGGTAAAGGGGTATTTTTTGGGTTCAGGGTCAGTTTTCAGTTTTTGGGTAAAGGGGTATTTTTAGGGTTCAGGGTCAGTTTTGGGTTTTTGGGTAAAGGGGTATTTTAAGGGTTCAGGGTCAGTTTTCAGTTCTTGGGTAAAGGGATATTTTTTGGGTTCAGGGTCAGTTTTCCCTACTGTTGCACCCACTGGAGTGGGAATAGTATTTATTGTTAAGTAAGTATATATTATATATGATTTGTTAATATTATTTTTTTTATTAAATATGTATTGTTATTTTTTTTTCCCATTATTAAATATATTTAAATATGTTTAAGTAATTTATAAGTATTATTTACAGTATTTTTCATGTTATTTTAAACCCAAAAAAAACCGATATATTTGACAACGATATTTTTAACATCGATATTATTTTTTCGATATTTTGGTACTTACCATGTTGTACATAGGGCGTCGATATTTTTGCAATCGATATAATTACGCCGATATTTGTGTAGGTCCAAATTCTGTCTGTCGAAATTCTGTCATAGATCCATTTCAAATAGGGTGGGCTGTCCCACTCTGCACTGTATAGTACAAATAGGGTGGGCCATCCCTCTCTGCACTGTATAGTACAAATAGGGTGGGCTGCCCACTTTGCACTGTGTAGTACAAATAGGGAGGGCTGTCCCACTCTGCACTCTATAGTACAAATAGGGTGGGCGGTCCCACTCTGCATTGTGTAGTTCAAATAGGGTTGGCTGTCCAACTCTGCACTGTGTAGAACAAATATGGTGGGCTGTCTCACTCTGCATGGCATATTACCAATAGGGAGTTGTCCCACTCTGCATGGCATATTACAAATAGGATGGGCTGTCCCACTCTGTGCAGCATATTTCAAATAGGGATTTGTCCCATTCTGTGCGGCATATTTCAAATGGTACACAGTCAAAATATCGAATCTATAATTTCAACTTACACTTATATCAAGTTGCTAATATCGAAGGGACAGAATATCGATGGCCAGAATATCGATGGCCAGAATATCGACCCTAAGGTAAGTAATATCAACATTACTTATATCGATAACATATATATCGATGTAAGTAATTTCGATTTACTAATATGTGTTCGAAATTTTAGTTAAGTATTTAAATTAATTGTTATAATATGTGTTTAATATGTTTTTATAAATAAAAAATATATAAAAGTAAATAATATGTTTTACTACCAGAGCGGGTTGTGGGTTTTTAGGGGAATAGGGTGGGAAGTAATTTATTTGTAATTAAATAATTATTTTTTAATGAATCATTTATTTTGCAATTAAATATTAATTGGCAATGAATTATTTTAATTGATTAATTGAATAATTAATTGATAATTTATGTATATTTTTAACTAAATTATATGTTTTACTACTGGAGCGGGTTGTGGGTTTATAGGGGAATAGGGTGGGAAGTAATTTATTTGTAATTAAATAATTATTTTTTAATGATTAATTTATTTTGCAATTAAATATTAATTGGAATGAATTATTTTAATGGATTAATTGAATAATTAATTGATAATTTATGTATATTTTTAACTAAATTATATGTTTTACTACTGGAGCGGGTTGTGGGTTTATAGGGGAATAGGGTGGGAAGTAATTTAATTGTAATATTAATTAATTTTGGGTAAAGGAGTATTTTTAGGGTTCAGGGTCAGTTTTGGGTTTTTGGGTAAAGGGGTATTTTTAGGGTTCAGGGTCAGTTTTGGTTTTTTGGGTAAAGGGGTATTTTTAGGGTTCAGGGTCAGTTTTCAATTTTTGGGTAAAGGGGTATTTTTAGGGTTCAGGGTCAGTTTTCAGTTTTTGGGTAAAGGGGTATTTTTAGGGTTCAGGGTCAGTTTTCAGTTCTTGGGTAAAGGGGTATTTTTTGGGTTCAGGGTCAGTTTTCAGTTTTTGGGTAAAGGGGTATTTTTAGGGTTCAGGGTAAGTTTTCAGTTTTTGGGTAAAGGGGTATTTTTTGGGTTCAGGGTCAGCTTTCAGTTCTTGGGTAAAGGGATATTTTTTGGGTTCAGGGTCAGTTTTCCCTACTGTTGCACCCACTGGAGTGGGAATAGTAATTATTGTTAAGTAAGTATATATTATATATGATTTGTTAATATTATTTTTTTTTATTAAATATGTATTATTATTTTTTTTTTACCATTATTAAATATATTTAAATATGTTTAAGTAATTTATAAGTATTATTTACAGTATTTTTCATGTTATTTTAAACCCAAAAAAAACCGATATATTTGACAACGATATTTTTAACATCGATATTATTTTTTCGATATTTTGGTACTTACCATGTTGTACATAGGGCGTCGATATTTTTGCAATCGATATAATTACGCCGATATTTGTGTAGGTCCACATTCTGTCTGTCGAAATTCTGTCATAGATCCATTTCAAATAGGGTGGGCTGTCCCACTCTGCACTGTATAGTACAAATAGGGTGGGCCATCCCTCTCTGCACTGTATAGTACAAATAGGGTGGGCTGCCCACTTTGCACTGTGTAGTACAAATAGGGAGGGCTGTCCCACTCTGCACTCTATAGTACAAATAGGGTGGGCGGTCCCACTCTGCATTGTGTAGTTCAAATAGAGTTGGCTGTCCAACTCTGCACTGTGTAGAACAAATATGGTGGGCTGTCTCACTCTGCATGGCATATTACCAATAGGGAGTTGTCCCACTCTGCATGGTATATTACAAATAGGGTGGGCTGTCCCACTCTGTACGGCGTATTACAAATAGGGCATTGTCCCACTCTGCATGGCATATTACAAATAGGATGGGCTGTCCCACTCTGTGCGGCATATTTCAAATAGGGATTTGTCCCATTCTGTGCGGCATATTTCAAATATGGTGGGCTGTCCCACTCTGCAATGTGTAGTACAAATAGGGTTGGCTGTCCCACTCTGCACTGTGTAGTACAAATATGGTGGGCTGTCTCACTCTGCATGGCATATTACAAATAGGATGGGCTGTCCCACTCTGTGTGGCATATTTCAAATAGGGTGGGCTGTCCCACTCTGCACTGTGTAGTACAAATATGGTGGGCTGTTCCACTCTGCATGGCATATTACAAATAGGGAGTTGTCCCACTCTGCAAAGCATATTACAAATAGGGTGAGCTGTCCTATTCTGCACGGCGTATTACAAATAGGGAGGGCTATCCCACTCTGTGCGGCATATTTCAAATAGGGTGGGCTGTCCCACTCTGCACTGTATAGTACAAATAGGGTGGGCTGTCCCTCTCTGTGCTGTGTAGTACAAATAGGGTGGGCTGTCCCACTCTGCACTGTGTAGTACAAATAGAGTGCGCTGTCTCACTCTGCATGGCATATTACCAATAGGGAGTTGACCCACTCTGCATGGCACATTACAAATAGGGTGAGCTGTTCCACTCTACATGGAATATTACAAATAGGGTGGGATGTCCCACTCTGCATGGCGTATTACAAATAGGGAGTTCTCTCACTCTGCATGGCATATTACAAATAGGGTGGGCTGTCCCACTCTGTGCGGCATATTTCAAATAGTTGTCCCACTCTTTGTGGCATATTCCAGATACGGTGGGCTGTCCCATTCTGCACTGTATCGTACAAATAGGGTGAGCTGTCCCACTCTGCACTGTGTAGTACAAATAGGGTGGGCTGTCCCACTCTGCAATGTGTAGTACAAATAGGGTGGGCTGTCCCACTCTGCACTGTGTAGTACAAATATGGTGGGCTGTCCCACTCTGCATGGCATATTACAGATAGGGAGTTGTCCCACTCTGCATGGCATATTACAAATAGGGTGAGCTGTCTCTCTCTGCATGGCATATTACAAATAGGGTGGGCTGTCCCACTCTGTGCGGCATGTTTCAAATAGGGAGTTGTCCCACTCTGTGCGGCTGATTTCAAATAGGGTGGGCTGTCCCACTCTGCACTGTATAGTACAAATAGGGTGGGCTTTCCCACTCTGCACTGTGTAGTACAAATAGGGTGGGCTGTCCCACTCTGCACTGTGTAGTACAAATGTGGTGGGCTGTCCCACTCTGCATGGCATATTACAGATAGGGAGTTGTCCCACTCTGCATGGCATATTACAGATAGGGAGTTGTCCCACTCTGCATGGCATATTACAAATAGGGTGAGCTGTCCCACTCTGCATGGAATATTACAAATTGCACATTGCACCAGCCAGACTTACTTTTCCCGCTTCTGGGAATTATCTTTCCACCTCCCCTGTCCACCGCGAGCTCGCTCGTTTGTTGTGGAGGGAGGGTTTTGCTTTTCCTGACCTCTCTATCTTTCCCTCACTTCCGGCGGGTTGCGAGTGAACGGTCTAGTGGTTGGCCGTCTCTCCCCCATTTAACCGGATGTGTTGGCCATCGCGCAGCGGACGCGCACTACCCAGGTGACAGGCACTCTTCCGTGAAGCGGCAACTGGTATTGCTTTTAAATTGAATCATACTTTTTTTTAAAATTAAGGCAAACTGTTTTTAAATCTGAAGTGGCAGCTAGAAATGTAAACCAGCATTTAGTGTTCCTGTTAGTTTAATTTGCAAATTGCACCAGCCAGACTTACTTTTCCCGCTTCTGGAATTATCTTTCCACCTCCCCGGTCCACCGCAAGCTCTCTCGTTTGTTGTGGAGGGAGGGTCTTGCTTTTCCTGACCTCTCTATCTTTGCCTCACTTCCGGCGGGTTGCGAGTGAACGGTCTAGTGGTTGGCCGTCTCTCCCCCACTTAACCGGATGTGTTGGCCATCGCACAGCAGATGCTGCCAGCGGGCCCGCCGAAGGCGCGCCGAAGGCGCACCAATTGCAAGCCCGTCTGTGCCTGTCCACGGCAGCCCGAGGCAAGGGGCCCGTTACTATGCCCGAGCACTAACTTACTCCCCCGATCAATTAGAGCACCTCCAAGGTGACTACAAGATAGATAATACTCTTAGGCGGACCTTGGAGCAACATGGCTTACTGGTGGCTGGTCCCTCCCAGATCTGTACAGGCCAAACATAGGCGAAAACTGGCAAGCCTTCTAACCCTGATATTCACGCACAAATCGCACAAATCAACACCAACTCCCCCTCTGTCATGCGCAGGGGCAGTGAAATGTCAATCTACTATCTTAACACTCGTTCCTTGTGTAAACATCAGCTAGTGCTATTTTCCTTGCTGGACACATACAGACCGGACATCCTATTCCTGACAGAAACATGGCTGACCCCCGAATCCACTCCAGATATCCTAGCAGCCATTCCTGACCCCTACTACATTTTGCAGGTGGACGGAGCTACGGGCAAAATGGAAGGAGGTGTTGCAGCACTTATTAACAAAAAGTACCTGTTTACCTCACTTATCACCACTCAAGTCCCGCACACGGAAATCTTAAAAATAAAACTGGAATCAAACCAGCTCTCCTTAGTATGCATTAAGGGTGGGCATAGTTCGCGAAGTAGCGCTACGTGAAGCTACGCGAAGTGCACTTCGCACTACGCAAACGTCACGTACCACTATGCGAGCTGCGTAGTAGCATGTTCGCACTGTGCAAGATGCGTTTTCAATGATTTCACAGTGCGGACAAGCATCCGGCACTGTGCAATCATTGAAAACGGCAGCTTGCACAGTGCGAGCTGTAGTTTTCTGCTGCTCGAGTAGATTTTTACTCGAGCGGCAGCTTTCTCAACGCGAACTGGTAGTTTCTCATTGCGAGCCGTCGCGAGCATGCGCAACCACTCGCAATGAGAAACCTGATCTCCTCGCGTTGAGAATCTCGCTGGGATGTCATTTTGCTTGCCCATGGTCGCGAACATGACGTTGAGGACCACGAACAAGCAAAAAATGACCGCTGCACTACACTACGCTGCACTACGCGTGTTCGCACTGTGCTACGTGCAGCTCGCGTAGTGCGAAGTTGCGCAAATTTCGCAAACTACACGAGCGTAGCCTAGGGCTTCGCCCAGGGTTAGTATGCATGGTTGTATATCGCCCACCTCAATCCATGCCCTCATTTCCTCAAGTATTTGGTGATTTGACCGCACAACTCGTGATCAACCACACTAGGGTGCTGATAGTCGGTGGCTTTAATTATTGGCCTGAGAACAGCAAGGAAGACCCCAAATCCCGTGAATTCACGGACACCATGACAAGCCTAAATTGTACTCAGCACATACATACAGCCACGCAAAATAAAGGCCATATTTTAGACCAAGTATGGACCCAGAATTTAACTATCTCTCCCATAACAATCATTCCCTGCGTGTGGTCTGACCACTATTTGATCACGTTCACGATCCCGGATACCACCGCAGTTGTTACCTCCAAGCCTGGCGGTCTGTTAGCCAGGAATTGGAGTCGAGCAAACATTGCAAAATTTCACACCATATTAGCTAATACAGCCCCTCAGACCCAAGACTGCTCCACTTCTAGCCAATCTTCTAACCTCACTATATGGCTATAGAATGCATGCGACTCAGTCGCCCCTCAAAAATATACTAAATCACGCAGACCTCATGATGCCCAAAAATGGTTTTCCCAAGAGCTTAAAGAAGCTAAATTAAAACTTCGACAAGCTGTACAAAAATGAAGAACACATTACAATCCTGCACTCAAACCAATGTATCTTCTTCTCCTTAGAGACTATAAATCCTCAATTCATTTACGTAAAACGGAGTACTTCTCCGCCAAAATAGCTAACTCAGCCAACAAATCAAAAGAAATCTTTTCTATTGTAGAGGAACTCACAGGACCGGCAAGAGTGACGGCACAGCCTGCGCAATCTCAGCAGCTCTGCAACTCATTAAACCACTACTTCTTCAATAAAATTACTGCAATAATAGCGAGCATTCCTCAACCCAATATTTCCACTACACCTAGTTTGATTTGTAAAACCCCCGTGGTTCTTAACAAATTTTCTCTTATTACTTTGGACGCTTTCTTTGATTTAATGATTAAAGTCAAGTCAGGCTCTCCCCTTGACAGTGGTCCTCCTCACATTCTGCGCGTGGCTTTCATGGCCTGTCCGGATCCCCCTTTATCCTTTCTCAACTCTTCACTCAGTAGCGGACTGGTCCTAGAATCATTCAAGGTGGCGGAGATTCTTGCTATCTTGAAGAAACCTGGTGCAAACCCTCAGGTCATTACCGTCCAATTTCCCTTCTACCCTACCTTAGCAAGATCTTGTAGGCTCATGTAGCAGGCTGTCTGAGTTCTTTTGTAGAAGCATCGTCTCACCTACACTCCAATCAGGCCGGTTTTCGACCTGCTCATTCGACCGAAACAGTCATTCTGTCAGTCATGGATGAACTCCGCAGAGGAGCAGATCAAAACACCTCTCAGGCTCTAATTCTCCTCGATTTATCGGCGGAATTTGACACGGTCGACCACAACATCTTGGTCAACCGTGTCCGTAAGGCAGGTGTTGGAGGTCTAGCATTGAAATGGATCCAGTCGTTTCTGTCAGACAGTTTTCAATCTGTCCACCTGGACCATTACCGCTCTACGAAGGGAAGACTCCCCTGTGGAGTTCCACAGGGCTCTTCCTTGTCTCCCCTCCTGTTCAACCTTTATATGCAGGTCTGATCATCGCGTTGTGGGAGATGAATGTCTTGGTATTTAATTACGCAGACGATCTGCAATTGATTTTCAATTTTCATTCCACCGGCTCATCTGAATCCTTTTTGCATGACACAATGACTTACATCAGCAATTGGATGAACTCGAATCAGCTCAAACTAAACCCAAACAAAACTGAGCTGATCCTGACAGGTGGGAGCGCCAGCCCATGGAACTCCAATTTTTGGCCGATTTCCTTGGGTTCTCCTCCTATTCCTGCAGCAACAGTGAAGAGTCTGGGGATTTCGATAAGCAAGGATCTATCTATGCGCCCTCAGATTAACTCAGTGGTGTCTGTTTGCTTCTTTATGCTAAGGAAAATAAAGAAGATAAAAAGATTTCTCTCGAAAGAAGCATCTATCCTGGTAGCCCAGGCGTTGATCATTTTCAGACTTGATTACGCAACCTCACTCTATGCAGGCATTCCAGCCTACCAAGTGCAACACCTGCAATTGATACAGAATCACCCGGCTAGGCTTATCTTCCAAGTTCCCACCCGCCATCATGTCAAACCCCTGCTGCAACAACTCCACTGGCTCCCTGTGAGCCAATGCAGTGTATTTAAATTAAGCTGTATCGTACACAAAGCGCTGTCCGACACCGGCCCGGTGTTCATATCTAACAAGATCAAGAAGTATAATCCCCCTCGATTTTGGAAAAGGTGATGGACAGAGTTTCTGAATGATGCAGAATACTCCTACCCAGTCAAGAGATCAGGGCTTGATCCATCACCGTTTTTTTGCTCACTGCACCATCCCAGCTCAGACCCTGGCTATATGCAAATTAGTCTGTTCCTGTCCCAGTGCATGATGGGAACAGGGCAAACCAAACTACCAAGCCAATTCTTATACTGGGAAGGAGACAAGCTTCCGGGTATAATCCCCCTCGGTCATCCTGCCAACGTCTTTTGAGCACTCCAAGTTTCAAACGAATCAAACATGGCGGGATGTGCTTCTCAACGTTGGCTCCCCAACTTTGGAATTCTCTTCCCCTCTCTTTACGGCTCATTGACAATCATCTTCAATTTAGGAAGCACCTTAAAACTTGGCTATTCACGTCCGCCTATCTCACTAACTCACATTTTTGTTGTAGCGCCCTGCTCTCAAGCGCCAAGAAACCTACCCGGTGAACGTTGTGCTATATAATTTTTTTTTTAACATAACAAATATGGTGGGCTGTCCCACTCTGCACCGCGTATTACAAATAGGGAGTTGTCCCACTCTGCATGGCATATTACAAATAAGGTGGGCTGTCCCACCCTGCACGGCAGTGCACCTTTTACTGCGCTCGAGGGTACAGCTTGCACTAATGTAGTCAATGCACTGTTTCCAGTGCACGTATGAATTTGAACCTGCGCTAATAACAGTATTAGTGAAAAATGGACCAGCTGTTTGAGGCCTCAAGCCCGCTCTTCACTGAGTCGATTGACCCAGCATCAACTTTAAAGGGAGCAAGGATTCCCCTACAGGAGGGAGCAGTAAGTGCCTGCACCAGCTGCAGCAGGATGGCTGGGGGTCCCTGCCACTCCACAACCCCCTGTCGGAATGGCCAACCCGCCGGGGTGCAGAGGAGGGTGCACCTACAGTGCACCTCATCTACGTGCCACACAGTTAGTACACTCCTTAAAGGCCTTGCATGCATTATGCTGTGGTTGCAAATGTAAATGATTTATTTATTTACATGTTGCTGTATCCCCATGTAAATGAGGGCATGCCGCCTTGCGATTGCATTGATGCTAATTGTGCATCGGTGCAATTCAGAGTACAGAAGAGACCGAGCAAACATCCGTGGCCCAGCTGTAATTCCAAAATGCACTGTGGGCATAAAATGGAGGTACAGAGACCTTGTGCCCCACCGGTTCATATTGTATAGTACAGCCCCTAATTGCCCTAAGAAAATAAAAAAACTTGAAGATAGTGTCAATACACGCGGTGGGCTGGTAGCTACTGAGGGTGAGAGGAAACCAACTGTTCAATGTGAAAGATATATTACTATTATAAAATGTCTACGTCATTTACTGTATGCTCTACTGAGTATTCCACTGATATATTGATTGTCTATTCAAACAAAATGCCAATAAAATGTTGTTTTTTTTTGTAAACCTTGCAGATATCATATACCTAACAGAAGGTCCCAGAACACAACATGCACTGAGAACGCTAGAAAAGCTATTCAAGATATTTGCACATATCTTTCTGCAGATAACCCAGTTCATGAGGGAGGGGGCTCCCCATCTGAATGACCTGACCTGTCCAGGATTGAAGTGGAACAAACTTCAATGGGATTTGACATCAGCCTGAGTGATTTCCTTATGAGATATTGATATCAAAACTTGGATAGGGAAGTTAGTTGGACTGCTGTTTGTGTTAGGGCAGCACACCTTGCTCCGGGGCTGTCTGCACTAACGCATTGCTTGGTTTTCTACACTGCGCTGAACAAGGTGGTGATCCAAGGGCAATGCTCCTTTTGGAGGGCTTTACTAGAACTATGTTGCAGTTTTAGACAAATTCATCATTGAGTCAGAGTTTATCTCCAAAGTTCGCTCTCTCTAGAAGTCCCCCAAGGCAAACCTCATTACGAAGGGCCACCTGTCTGTCTGAGATATTGGACATCACTGGCAACCAGCTTAGGGATGTCCTCTTTCCCATGGCCTACTAGCACGCTATTTCAAATTGTTTATAGCAACAATATTAAAATGTACAGAGATTCCCTTTTAAACTTTACGTGTGAGAACGAGAGAGAGAAAACTTTGTTTATTTAGACCATAGTCTTTTAAACAAGACAAAACGCAATCGGGATCCAGATAGTGTAAACAATCTAAATTCTACAGTGTAATAAATCATTAAAATACTATACATGTTAAAAGAAGGTGACACCCTCGAAAACGTACAATTCATTAAACGAAATTTACAAAAATCTCTAAATTCCTAAAGAAAATTCACGTTAGTGGGAGAGCCCTAAAAACATTTAAAATCAATGCCCCTCCTTAAGTTTGTCCCTTACAAATTATTTTGTGGCCTTCAGGAATTCTCACAATCCCATTGCGATTTCTAATGAGGGCATATCTGTAAGTAAACAAACCGCTTGGGCACGCAAATGTATCTTATGTGATAAAAATATTGGGCGTAAAAACTATTTCCGTATGTCGAGGACAAATGTGTGAGAACGAGATGAATGTATTTTCAAATGGCACAGCTATTGCTACAGACCAGCTGGCAACTGCTAAGCCATCTTTCAATACACCCTGTAAACATGAAGAAGCAGCCAAAATAAAAGCACATCCCCTTTAGCAAATAGAGTACACTGACATTTGAGTGCTAGAACGTATGCAGCATATTTTTCATTAGATGCAAATCTTATTCAGCGTATGTTAAACTTGCACCAAAGAGGTGGATTGGCTGATCATCCCTGCCCTACCTAAGTGTCTCCAGAGGCATCAAAAACTCACCAGAGAAAGAAACGGGAAAAGGAATTAGAAAACACATGCGCACTTGCTGAGGTGAGGTGGCATTGGTAAAAGCCGCCTGGATTCAGTCGCCGTGGGAGTGCTGCGGGGCGGGCGAGTTGGTCATGCAGCGCGTGCAAGGTAAATTGTTTTATTTATTTAATTATTTACCATACTCCTGTCCGTTGTATGTCAGACTCCACTACCCGCACACCCTGCCCCTCCCCGCCCCACTCCCCCACTGCACTCCAATGGTGAGCCGCCACTGCCTGGACTGGTCCCTTTAATTGGACTCGTACACTGACTGACTATAAGGTAGGAGGCGGAGCGACATGATCAATACCAGAAACAATGAATCTCTGCCGGTCAAAGAGCCTTGTGTGCAGTCTGGTTAAATATGCTTTACAAATACAAGATGCTGGTGTGGTATTATGTTATAAACTGCTTAAAACTAATAAAAAAGATTTATAAAAAAAGAAATGCTTTACCACCATTGACCCAAAAGGGAGAATTCTACACTATGCAGAAACCACCTCCACTGAGTCTAGTGGTTCTCAAATGCCATTGCATGGTTTTACAGTTTCCAGTCCCTTCCCCAACTCATTTGGGTGATTCTATGATTATATGTGGGTGATGATTTGATACTGATGTACATGGCAGGTCTTAACTAGGCGTGGGCGAAATTTGCATTATGCCGGCTAAGTTCAGGTAATTTTGCACTATGCTTGTTATGAAATGTCACCATTACCCACCTTTCGCTTGTTCATGTTGGACACATTTCACACTAACATGTAGAGCAAAGTCACAAATTTGTCTTTTGCATAACTGCATGTAGTTTTGTGCAATTTTGCTGAAATTTCACATGATTACATGGAAACAAATTATGGGAATTTCGTGCTGCCCTAGTCTTAACAGATCTTACTTTGTGTGAGTGACTTTACAATAATCCAGTCTGAATAACACACGTGCTACCACAATCAGGGCATGCAAAAAAAGAAAGCCAGTAGTCCACATGAAATTGGCTTGTGTGCAAAAGCTCGTTTGTATCAGTCATCAAGGAGAGGGACTCAGCTTTATCCTTTCTAGAATGGGGTCCATACTTATAGGCCATTTTATTTTATTATCCAAATGCTCTTTGTGTTTCCAAAAATGAGGATTTCCATTTTGTGTGAAAGTTAAAAAAAATGACCATTCATCTCTGGACCTCCTGCGGACAGTCATGTACATAAGCAGTTTGCTGATCCTGGTGACTATGGGCTAGATGTAGGTAAATCTAATTTACTGATTCATAAATACCGAATTTTACTGAATCGGTATTATGAATCGGTAAATTAGAAGGAGGCAGATGTAGGTAATTTTTAAAACACAATTCCCGAATCTGTAAGATTCGGTATTTACCGATTCGGTAAATACCGAATCGGTATTGCCCATTGATTGCTATGGGCCTTGAAGCCCATAGGAATCAATGGGAAATACCGATTCGGTATTTACCGAATCAGTAAATACCGAATCCTGAAAGGGTGCAGGGGGTGTCACTTTGACACCCTCTCGCACCCCAAGTACAGGCTTGTGCGACATGTGGCACACATACATGCCCTAAGGGCATGTCTGTGTGTCACATGGCACAGGTGTACATGCACAGATGTGCATGCACACCTGAATTCGGTATTTTACCACACAATAGGACTGTGTGGTAAAATACCGACTCTTAAGGGCCTGTGGCACTCTTAGGAGTGTCAGCTACATATGGATTTACCGATTCGGTAAATATACCGAAACAGTATGTTTACTGAATTGGTAAAATTACCGAATAGCCCCCCTACATCTCAAAAGCCAAATACCGGTCGGTAACGGCCGAAATCGGCCATTACCGACCGGTATTAGGGCTCCTACATCTGGTCCAGAGTGTCTAATCGATTGATGGTCTGATTATTATCTATATGAGAAAGATGCACAGCCATGCAACAGGATATGTTTCCATAGTGGTTGCACATAGATTTCAACAAGCAAATGTATTAATGTGTGTATATGGTATTTCAATAGCACAAACTTAGCCAAAAGGGTGCAGAGTGCTGTACATGGTCAAAGGCAAGTTTAAAGTTGGCGAATAATAAGAGAGGAAGCTGAGTTACGGACAGTTAAAGGATTGGGAGGTAGTGTAAAGCAGTGAGTATTCAACTCTCTCCTAAATTGGTGCAGCGTTGGGACAGTCCTGATGGATAAGGGTCCAAAAGAAAAAAGATTTTGGTACTCTGTTAACCTCATGCGTGCTCATGACGAGCTCAGCTCATCATGAGGCACGGTTGCGCTGAGCTCATGACTAGCTGACCTCGTCATAACGGCTGCGGCGCTCACACGCGGAGATAATTCCCCCGTTGTGCTGAGCATTCTGAGGAAAGGGGTGTGGTCGAGACGAGCTGAGCTCATCATGAGCACAGTGCCACCGTGCTGCGTGACGAGCTGAGCTCGTCATGAGCACCGGGTCGCTCTGCGCGCTCCCTCTCCTCCCAGCACAGCGGGGTAATTACCCCCGTGGCGAAGGGGTTAAATAAGGTGTCTCCTTAAAGTGGAATGTATTCAACGTGGTAGATTGAACACCCTCAGTAGAATGCCTGCAGTTCCTGCCTACAACCAGGTGATCAAGGGATTAGGATCCATCATAGCAAAGGCAACTGAAAGATCCAAAATTCTCACCTCTGCTGTTTGTCCCGGAGCTCTCCTGCGGCTAAGAGGAGTGCCCATTGTGCGTCTCTTCTGATTCAGAATCCATATTGGCCATCATCCAATGTATCCATTTTCTCCAGATAGTCAGATTTATTTTTTACAGAGCTTTGCCCAGTGCAGGAAGGAGTGTCATATGATGTTAAACTAAGCACTCTTCGTGGTCTGGTGAGCTTTGTTTCAACAGTGGTTATATAGTGCCCTCCTTCCAGAGTTGTGGGACCACATCCAATCCCAAGATGCCCGTAGAACATTTCTGTACTAAGACTACAGCTAGAATTAGAGATATCAAATGGACCCAAATGGGTAGGAGAAAGGTTTAATGATGAACCTGATTTCATTCTGTCTAAAGGATGTGCACCCTGAATATCGACACAAGAATATCGATCGGACACAATATCGAGGACAAAATATTAAAAATAAAATATTGACAGATAAGAAAGTCTAGGGGGCATATTATCAAGGGAGTTTATCTCTGCTTTTTTGGCTTTAAAAGCCAAGAAAGAGGAGATACAATTATCTCCCTATTACCTATCTGTCGCTAACACCAGTTAGCGACAGGTAGTAGGAGATAGCGACCATCTTGGGGCCCGCTTTGCATGTCAGTGATATTTATCACTAATGACATGCAAAGTGGGCGTGCCAAGATGTTAGCGACTGAAAACAGTCGCTAACATCGCTATCTCCTATTACCAACTTTTGGAGATATTCGCGCTAAGCGCGATTATCTCTAAAAGCTAACACCTGCCCCTGGGCAGTTCTAAGCCATGTTATCCAATGGTAGGTGGATAACATGGCTAAGAGCATTAGCTCGGTAATGCATGAATATCGCTGACTTTTCAGCGATATTTATGCATTTCGGCCGATTTTTATCGCTTAGGAGATAAACCTTGATAATAGCAAGGTTCCTAAGCGATAAAAATCGCCGCAGCTCGGCGATAAAAATATTGCCGCTAAGCAAACATAGCGATAATTATCGCAAGTTGTTGGTAATATGCCCCTAGATTTTCTGTACCTAGCTCCACATATATCTACCTCAGCAATATATATCATTTGTGAAAGGGACTCTAAGTTTAGACTTCCAGGCTAAAGTTAGTCCTCTGGTCTAAAGTTAAATTAGAGGTCTTAGTTTACCTTTGTGGATCAAACTATGAGCATAAGTGTGGGAGGTGGCACATTAGTGACTGGGGTGACACTTTAATTGTGTAGGGCGGATCAGGAGGGGTGAATTTAAATGTCATATTTTTATCGACGCTTGAGGTCTGTTTGAAAACTACATACGCATAGTTGTGATCTGTCCCCACACACTTTCTAGAACCAATATTAGGCAACGGTAAGCATTCTGCAACATTCTGTGTAAAAATGATAGTAGTGCAGACAATCAATTTTGGAGGATGCACATGTGCAAGTTTCTTGTTTAACACTTTTATTAGTTATATATTCTCCTACAAGTAGTGGTTTTTCTTGCATACTCGTTTTGCGGAATATTGGACAAGGTTAGCAAAGTTTGAAATAAAGATGGCTGAGTTTACCAAAGTCACTTTTGCAATTTCACCCCTACTTAACTGGTGTAACATATATGCATTTACCTTACTTTAATTCTTATGCCCCGTAAGCCCCCCTATAAAAACCACAGCATGTGGTGGGTGAATAAGCATTGCATTCATAAATAAACTGTGGGCTGGTTTTCATTCATATCAACATGATTAAAATGTTCTGTCTCTTGCAGTGTGTTAGAAGGTGGTTTATTAATAGGGTTAACTCTGCACCTACCACTATCAATAAGGCCACCAACACAATATAAGGTCCAGACAAGGTCTCAATAAATTATTCCTTTGCTCAACCCTTGGTAGCTGGCAGCGAGCAGGCAAGCTTAAGGTATGAGACAGAGAGAAAATCATTTAAAAACACAAATACATTAAATAAGTAAAACACAACACACAATAAAAATTCCACACCGATTTACAAAATTAGGAAATATTTTTATCTTTAAAATGACACCAAAATGGAAAAAAATCCAATTTAGGGAAACCAGATATATGAATTTTCAAAAATGAACCACTTTCTAGCTTTCAAAAACATATACTGCAAACTTAGTACAACTGGTCGCGCTTGACCGGGACAATGTCAACGTTTGAGGCCAACAGCGATGGAGCCCTGGTCGGATACACTAAGCGAGATCCTTCACAATTAGAAACTTTTTGGGAGGAATTTCTCCTAATGGTGAGCAAGGCACTTCGTCAGGCTGGATTCGCAGTGGCTTTCCTGGCTTGGTTCAGTGGTAGCTCTCGTACAAGTCCTGAAAGTCTTGAGTTCTGGAGCTTCCAGCAGGACAAACCTGAAATCCAGGCTGGGTCGGCTTGACACTCGGCGTCGGGTCGATCCACTTATGGAGCTTTTTCCAAAAGTTGTCCTAAACTCCTGGAACTTCTTCCTGGAGTTCCTCTTGAGAGTTCTAAGTGTCCAAAACACAAATCCGATGGTCTAGAAGCTCTGTGATGGTCCTTGGAAGTTTCGAACTACACTTTCAACAATGCACCTGGTCAAATTCTTAAACGTTCACTGGACACACTCCAGTCTGGTGACTTCTTGCGGGAAATGGTGCAGGGAAGCTCTGTTAAACTATTGCTTTCAGGAAGTCCACTCCTTAATCCTTTTTGAAGCAAAGCAAAGTCCTAGGGGATTAGTTCCAAGTGTACAACAGGAGCAGTCCTTCAAGGAGCAATCCTGTGTGGTGAAGACCTGGGTTCCAGCAGGGCAATCCTTCTTCTTGAAGTTTCAGGCCGCAAATTCGAGTTTCTGTGCAACTATCACATATTTATTCAATGATATGGGTGACAACTAGGAGGCCACCCCTGACCAATGAGATGCCAGGTGCCACCCAAAGGCATGTCAGCTTCCTCCAAAGTGTGTCATACTCTTGTCCCACCAAGCACTGCACTTTACAATTGAAGATGGAGATTTTCCCTTCTTTGGAGTAAGAGCTTGCTAAACCAACCTACTGATGTGGCTCATTTCCATTAACACCCCCCCTCCATTTCCTACAAACTTCTTTCCCGAGTCTGCCATCTGGCTGTGGGTACAGGAAGAGGGGGGGGGGGGCTGGCTGACGTTCCTTACTGTCCTGCTCTCTTTGAAGACCAGTTTGATTTACCCTTCCCTATTTCTGACCTGTTCTCTGCAGAGTTCTCATAGTCAGATAACCTCGGTCTATGCAGGCCACGTATCACCTCATCAAAGCAGCTTGGCTAGCCTCTTAAGGCTGAGCAATCAGGAAAGGCTGCTAGAAGGCTGTAGTTTGGCTCACTTGTTATGATACATTCATCAGATTTATCATTGCCAGTCTTTTAAGTCCTTGAATAATATGTTTTGCCTCTTCCAAGCAATATTTATACTTAAATAAAATATTCCAATATTTGCAGAAGGAGCTAATAATCTACAATGGGGAAATCAAAACTGGCAGTTTTTCCCTCACCAGGGCATATAACACATCTTTTGTAATCTCCCTGCTTAGAGCTATATGGCACCCCACACCTGGGGCACCTTAGTGAGACCTTGGGGGTGACTTATATGTAAAACAATGGTAGAGTACCTTTAATTCCAAAGTCAAATTTCATATAATTTACTCTTAAGGAAAGTCTGCAAAGCAGGGCTGCCTTTTAAAATGACAGCAAACAACATAGTAGTTCACACTTCAGTGCCGGAAATTTACTGGGCATCTAGACCCCCCTGCCCTATTACATACTAGGGACTTATAGGTAGTTTGAATCAACCTTGCCTGATTATTTACTAGGGTTTTACAGGGGTCTGTCATTGGCAATTGTAATTATACCAAATTACCATATACCTTTTTATCAGAGCACTAGCCCTGGGGCTGGTTAGTAGTAGAGCCCAGGGCACAGTCAGAGTCTGTTACCACAAGAATCGGTCTAAAAACTTGGGGTGAACAGGGCAAAAGGGATGACTTTCTCACACGGTGTTTCATCTCTGTTCATGTTTTGCCTTAGGCACTTTTGGATTCGTTCTGCACTGAAGCAAGATTTCCTTTGATTCTGAGCACTCTGGCAAGTAAATTGATTGCCATGTTAAAGATTAATGCGGACTGTATATATATATATATATGCACAGTATTGATGGAATTCTAGTAGTGCGAACTCTTTACAGGCTTACAGATCCTTATAGGTTACTAAAATCCCACTGAGGGCAGCCAGCTGCCTCAATAAACTATGCATGTTCCAAGCCTGCCATTGCACATGTGCACTAAACATGCATCATACAAAAGGTTGTTTATCAGAACAGAGACATGCTGTTGTGCATTTTGCTCTCTTTGATGAGAACAATGCAATGGCTCCGGTCAGCAACTTTTTGCAGGCAAGTTAGTTTGATAATGACCAATGTTTTCAATGTTTATATGACAATCCATTTAGAGAACAGTTTAATGTGGCCTTACATTGCAATTGAGTGCATCTGGTGACATCATAAACCATAAGGCAAAAAGAGCATTGATTTATACTTGTCAACAAAAGACCCAGATGGCCATAGGGGGCAATACTGTAACAAGTTACCTGCTAGATATTATATTTTCTTATATTGCAAGTTTCTGTGAAATAAAGAAATGTTTATTAAAACCAATAACTGAAATATCAGACTATACTGCTTTTTTGAATGGAGCAAAAAGAAGATAAATCAATCTATCTATCTATCTATCTATCTATCTAACTGTCTGTCTGTCTGTCTGTCAATCTATCTGTCTACCGAGACTGAGTCTGTGTGTCCTGCAATTGGGGTAGCATAATTTGTCTTCAGATTGCAGTCCAGCTAATCAGAGTGCGAGCTCCCATGAGGCAACCGAAGGGAAGAGAAAGCCCCCTCTGCCAATCAGATTGCTCCATTATTTGAAGTTGAGTACCAGCAATCCAGATAGCTATACGTTTTAACCTTAATTTCTCAAAAACGACATAACGGATTTACACCATATCTCCACAAGCATACTTCCTGGGTAAAGATCTAGCTTTTTGCC
This sequence comes from Lissotriton vulgaris, assembly GCF_964263255.1. Classification (NCBI taxonomy): domain Eukaryota; kingdom Metazoa; phylum Chordata; class Amphibia; order Caudata; family Salamandridae; genus Lissotriton; species Lissotriton vulgaris. The sequence continues at coordinate 200,783 of NW_028254072.1, forward strand.
AAATTTGCTGTCATTCAGTGTATGTGTTTAGCTATAGCACTGTTCAGAAATTCCTATGGAAACTGCATATTGTGTTTTAGGACCACGCCTTTTTCCTAATCCCCGCTTGATAGATTACCCCAAAGCTTTCATGGAAGAAGCTGAGGTCGATAAACCTTTTTTGGAAAGTTTTGTCAAATGGCTTCAATGTTATTAGCAAATGAAAAAATCAATTTCCAGTCGTAACTAGGTCCTAACTAGTGGGGACCGACACTGTGTATATATATATGCACACATATGTATAAAATATGTATATATATGTGTAGATATATACCCTAATATATGCAAAAAAGAAGAGGAAAACTCTGGGTAGTTCCAGGTTTAGGTGGAGAGTAGCTCCTGCATAGAGCACTGTACAACACCGACGACATTCTGAAATTGCACTCCTCAGTTTTTCTTGCAAAGTTATTAACGATAGGATTAGCACAATGCCATCCATACTGCGGTAGAAAGGGACAATGTCCTTTGCCATTCCTATAGCAAACTATTTTAGCATAGGATTAGCAAAGTGTCATCCACGCCGGGCTGCAAAGTTACAAAAGCCTTTTACCACTCCAGACACAGTATTACAGCTTTGGATTGGTAGAATGCCATCCAAGCCAACCTGGAATAAATAAAAGTAACCTCTGACACGTGTTTTGCTTCATGTAGCTCTTTAGAGAGGTTTAGCTTTGTCCAGACACAACGAAGCACCCAGTATAAGTCATACCAATACACTTTCTGACTCAGTTTGCCAAATAAATTATGCAAAAATAAACCAGAGAACTCTGGTTCCCAAGTAGTTTCCAAGTTTAGGTACTGACTGCGGTCTGGCTCTAAACTGGCTCACATCTTATCTTGACAACAGACAACAAGCTGTGGCACTACCACCATTTCGATCAGCCACACGACTGGTGAATCAAGGAGTTCCTCAAGGGTCGGCGATCAGCCCGATCCTTTTTAATTTATATCTCCGACCCCTGGTTGAACTGATAAAGTAATTCGGCATATCAGTCATCAATTATGCCAATGACACTCAGTTGATCTTTTCATTTGAAGGATCAGAGATAATTTCAAGGGACACTTTTCACCGTTGTATGTCGGCTACAGCAGCCTGGTTGCGAGCCAGCTCACTCCAATTTAATGGATTAAAAACGGAGGTGCTCCATTGCTCTTTAGACCATCTTCCACGTGCATTACCAGATGATTTTTGGCCGACCTCCATCCCGGGCTCGGTGGAAGCTGCAGAATCGGCTCGCAATTTAGGAGTTTTGGTTGAACCCAATTTACATCTCGATGCTTCTGTAAACAGGACGACAGCGACATGTATAGGCCTGCTTCGCGCCCTAAGTAAAATTCTGCCAATTTTTCCCTGAGGAGCCAAAGCTGAGGTAGTGCGTAGTTCTATCCTCAGTAGGTTAGACTACTGCAACGCACTACTTCTGGGAGCTCCCAAGACCCTGATCCTAAAGTTGCAAAGGATTCAGAATATGGCCGCTAAACTGGCTTTGTCCCAACCACGGTCCGCTTCCTCATCTACAGCTCTAGCTGACCTTCATTGGATACCGGTCAAGCAGAGGATCGCTTTTAAAGCTCTTTGTCTTGTGTTTAGGGCTCTGCACGGACTAGGACCGATACCATTTCAAAACCTTTTTTCCTGGTATCAAGCAGCCAGACCTTTGAGATCCTCCTCTGCGTTCCTGGTGAGGATCCCCAGGATAAACAGAGTGAGGATGGGCGGCCGTGCCTTTAGCTTTACGGCCACCACATTATGGAATACTTTACCTCTGGCTTTGAGGAGTAGCCATGATCTGCCTACGTTTAAGAGGGATCTTAAAACCCACCTGTTTCCTAGAGTAATGTAGCCTATTTCATTTGATCATTGGATATGGTCTCAGCGCCAGGATACCCTTCTGTGTGACAGCTGCGCTTAACAAGCATTAAATACATACATACATACACCAGCGAAACTCTGAATTTGCTCACCTCAAATATGTGTACATTACCCCATAATCTTATGCAACCAAACACACTGTTTGATGTCATTGAACATGTCATTAGTCATGTAATATGTGAGGTCATAAACAATGCGTAGGGGGTTCAAGTTATAGCTCAGTAAACTAGAACTAGTAAATTACTCCTTTTTTCTATTTAAAACAATAGTTTTTACAATATTGTTCAGTGCAACTGTAAAATCATGTTAACCTTAGTTTTTTTCAGTGATTTTGTAAGGGGTTTTAAAACTTAGTCCCCTACCTGAGTATGACAGTACTTTAACCTTTGTTTTTTTCTGTGAATTTGTTGGCTCTTTTTAACAAAAAGTAAGACTTTTTAAATATATATTTTTATTGGCATTTAAAAGTATACACAGAACACATCATGACCTGTATTCATGATACGTGGTATCAAACATATGTCTTAATCCAGCATAGACCAAATAATAGTTTCTGTCTACGAAGAAACAGTTATCTAATTCACATGACAGCATACAATCCCATCATATTTTATCGCCATATTATGTTACAGCCTGGATAGCAAAAAAGAAAACATTGAACAATAAACATTCCCCCCCTCCCTTCTCTTCCTGCAAATCAATTTGAGTCTGATCGCTGTGATCACCAGTAGCTCTAACATACTTATGTTAATCAAGTGACAGGCTTGCCTGTCTGGGCATCCACATGTGTTATCCTCCTGGGTGTTGTCCCTCCCGCTGCTGGTTGGGCTGTCCCTGACCTTTCTGAAGATCCGTTATCATGGATGCCCAAGCTAGTCTATCGTCCTCAGCCTTTTCATCCTTTCACACGAATCTCATCTCAAACCCCTGCTCAACTTTTTGTTTGTTGGTGCGGGTAACAGTCCAAGTGATTCTGTCTTTATGTCCCGTGAGATGGTCCATCCGAGTCCTCCCCTGCATTTTCTAAGACCTTTTCCCAGTAGGGTTAAGTATACCAAATCATGTGAATGAAGTCTGCTGCTCATGTGGTGCACCTAGGGCAACAGTCCTACCGTTCAGGGTACATAATATGCTATGTGCGCAGGGTTAAGTATACCGGATGTATAACATTATAGTGAAGTTATTTCAAATGAGCATTCGCATTTACTTTGTGTACTCCCACATGAACCTTTCGCTATTCCACCTCCGTCAGAGGCTCAACTAAAATTGCATCCCATTTCTGCTGAAGGCCCAGTGGCTCTCTCAGGAGATCCTCTCTTAATGCTCTATACAGATGGGAAACGAGTTGTCTACCCTGTACCCTCTCTATCATTATCCAGAGGACATCAGTGACGGGTGGCCCGTCTGGAAATGTATGCCAAAGCTCCCGTGCGACGCTCAATATTTTACTATTTTGTAAGAAATGTCCTGGCCCCTGCCCGAACTCGCTTAGTGCCTCTTCACGGTTTAGGAAGTGTCCCCGTTATAAAGTTCCCCCATTAGTAAACATCCCCCCTTCTTCCAACGGCCAACCGACATGGAGTCTGCAATTCCGGCAAACGGCCAGTCCGCTTATAGAGACATATCCGGTGCATATGGGGCATGCTGGAGTACCCGTCTTGTTGCTCGTTCCCAAAGTATTGCCACATATCGCTTTACATATGGGTGATTATCGGGGATTGATGACTCCATCAATAACAGTTCCACCAATGAGTCCCTCCCATATGTCCCGGCAAGTAGATCTTTCTCCCAATTGTCCCTGTCATCGAACCATTATACTGCGTATTGAAGCTGAGATGCCATATAGTACAGGTCCCACCGTGAAACTTCAAGTCCCCCCTTCCATGTCCTCTGCAGTGGCCTGGGTCTGAAGTAAGATCTTATAACCTTACTTAACTATAACATGACTCTAATCTGTTCTTTGGTCAGTGAACTTGTGGGTGGTGGCATGGGGGTTCATGTAAAGTAGGATATTATGACCTTACCTAACCATAGCCTCACTTTAACCTTTGTTTTTTTCAGTGAATTTCTGGGTTTTTTAAATCATATTTACCCAGCTGCCTCACTGAGCATACCTGATCATATATATATTCACTGAAAAAATCATAGGTTTCAGGCACGTTATAGTTAGGAATTAGCATTTAAAAAACCTTAAAAATCCACACAAAAAACATAGGTTTCAGGGACGATATAGTTAGTTGAACATTTGACTCATATAAAACCAGAGAAATTTGCCTGTTATAGTTAGTTGAGCTAACTATAACTTTCGCGCCCGTAATGCACTGCTGATGATGTCACATATTACATCACTCATGACATGGTCAGTGACATCACTGATGACATTACTGATGACATCTCAAATGACATCGCTGATGACATCACTCATGACATCATCCAGTGAATGTGTGTTTCTGTAAAGTTTGAATATGTTTTATAAATATATATCAAGGTGTATTGTAGAATAAATACATTTACAAGTGCCTAAAGGAATTATTTCGTAGGTGCGTGACTGACTGTATAAGTGAGTGATTGAACATATCCTACTGAATGCATGGGTTAGTGACTAAACTGTGTGGAAGTCTGTATTAGTCTCTCCATTGGTTTGTAAGCCACTGCATGGGTTGCTGAACAGCTACATGAGTGTCTATATTGGTTATTGATTTGTTGTCAGAGTATCTGTATGGGTCCCTGACTGTCTGTGTTGAATATATGTCTGAGTAGGTGATTCAGTGATTGTATGGATTAAAATGTGCATCTGGGAAGGGCTGTGTGGGTGAGTTAGTGTGTCTATGGGTGTGTTGGTGAGTGAATAAATGTCTCGGTGGTATATCTATGACTAACCACATATGTTTTAAGCCACTATATGTGAGTTTTGGAGTATATAAATGAGTTTACGTGAGAGTTATTTGAAGAGTGGGTGTATAAATAAGTATCTGCTTCTATCAGTGATTGTATAAGACAGTAAATGAGTGTTAGTATCTGTATAAATAAGTGATGTGGTATGTCTAAAAACAACGAAGTTGGTGTGTATAACTGTATACATGATTAAATGGGTATGTGATTGATTCTTTGCATTACTGGCAAGGTGTGTGAGTAAATCTATGGATGAGTGGCAGAGTGTGACTGCATGTATAGATGCATGAGTGCATATTATAGTCCTGTATTGATGAGTAACTACATGTATAAGTGACTGCATTTCGTATCTGACGACTTTGTGGCACTGCGTCCCGCGTAACATCATATACGCATTGTCACCCCAGCTGCTACTTTGGTATCCAACGTGTACACAGTAGCAAGCCACGCGTTACGTCATGTACGTATGGTGTCTCGCCCACTGCGCGTTGCGTATGCGATGAGTATATGCTGCCAGGCCCTGTGTTACATCACAGATGTATAGTGTCGCACTGGGTACGCCACTCCCTCGTTTTTTTTGTCTCAATAACTTTAAACAGTATATGAGAGCAAGCGATAATCTAAAATATTTTAGACATTTATATATTTCTAACTGTAATAAACTTATATTATGATAAATATATTTTGTCAAAATTGCGTCGGGTGCGGCCTCATTGCGCGCTCGGAGCGCGATTGCCATGTGACCTTAAAAACAAGCATTTGATTGCTTCATAACATTTCCCATTGTAAAAGTTTGACGAACCCATCCATTTTACTCATTCTCTCTACAGCGTTTGATGAGAGACACCTCTTCTGCTTAGAAAGCTTTTTTGAAAACTGTTTTCCTGTATACCCATATCTTATACTATACACAACATGCAGCGATTTTCTTGATCAATATTCATGGTCAGTACATTAGCCTTCCATGTGTGATTGCCATGCATCTCAAACGTTCCATCAAAAACCAAATGTGTGTTACATGATGCCCCTGGTGTGTGTGTGTGCACATTATTGTGCTCCCTTTTGGCCTGGGTATTCGTGGCTCTAAGAAGTTTCAGGAGCCACGGGCAGAGTGCACATCCTAGATCACTTGTTACAAACAGTAAACAGCAATGTGTAGATTTCTTTTGCTGTACGCTCTGTTGTCAGGCTTTGCCAATTATAGTAGTGTGTTATATGTGAGACTTTCAGATTCACATTCGACATGCACTTCTTGACTGTAATGAGTGTTATCACTGTGAATGACGTAGCCTCACTGCTGATCCTCCCTCCATCCGAGCACATTCACATGTGTACGCTTCACGATAGCAACACTTTCAATAATACCGCACACCATTTATATGCGTGTCTGTGCATATCCACAACCTTGACAGCGACATGTGATGTTCGCCATTCATCCTTTTAAACACCATCTCATTAGCGATAGTTACCGCCCTCCTGACACATGCTACAGTAATGTAAACTGCACACTCTGCGAGGTCAAAACTACAAGAGAAACAGACATAAGTACAGTTCCTGGCCAGGCAGGAACTGAACAATGCCCAGGTCCCCCGAATAATTATTCACACCCCTACACCGGCCTGGCATACGCAAGCCCAGCCCACGTTGCGTACGTATAAATAGGATAACCACAACGCCACATGTCCCTCATCTTCCACACTGCCTCAGGTGATATGGCTGCATCCACCTCGCATATCACAATGCGCAATTAAAAAAGGGATCCATGAGGTGTACACCATCCTGGCAATCTACACTGACTTTAAATTGTGAGCCCTACTGCCCGTCGTCTTCGAAAGGTATTCATGAGGTGTACACCATCCTGAAATCATCACTCCAGCTGAATGGTGAGCACTGTTGCCCATAGTGTTTTCTCACACAACAATAATAGTAGGTGAGCAGAGCGGCCTGGGTGCACAGGGCCTCCAATTGAGCGCGGTGCAGCAGGAGGGGTGGGGTGCATCAGCCTGGCTGCGCAGGTGTGAACAAGCGATGTTGCCGTGCGTAATGATGTGATTTCTAACCTGATTCAGTCTCATCTCTGTCTCATTTTAAAGACCTGCTGGACCGTACTGTAGGCCTGAGCCAGCGGGCACCGCTGCCCTACAGACACCTGTTGAGCGCGGTGCTGCGGGAGGGGTGGGGTGCATCAACCTGAGTGCGCATGTGCAAATAAGCAATGTTGCTGTGTGTAATGATGTGATCTCTGACCTCATTCAGCCACATCTCTGTGACATTTTAAGGACCTGCTGGACCATACTGTAGGCCTGAGCCACATTATGCTTCTAGCATGCGCTCTGTTCCTTTCAATGTGAACCTTCGTATAACGTATTATTATTTAACCTTGTGAATTCCCTTGTACTCCAACTCCTCTTTGAACCACGTTTACCACCAACCGTTGGTAGATCGTACTTCAAAAACGACGGATGCACTCAACTCCTGTTTTCTATCAAGCTTGAAATAAACCTTCATTTACCACCAGACGTTTCCACCATTAAATAATTTCTCCCTTTTCGGACACTGAATTGATTGGCTCAAGATGGGCGGAGCAGGAACACACCCCGCGATAATACCCTGGGCATTCTGACGCTTTCCATCGTGGTATCAAGACACCGTCCCAGACTGGCGACCTACTCTCCTACCGTACAAATGTATCCCAGACTCGGAACTTGCACCAGGGATCAGTCAAGGGGTACCGACACACAGAGCGGGGCCTTCATCCCTGAGCAGTGGCCAGGAGAGGTGAGGCTTTCTCCCAAGACTGTTTGGGAAAGAATCCTTTATTATTTTGAAACAGACATCCCCCGTATAGGAAACTCAACGTATGGTAGGATATTTGGTATCACTGTTATGTTTACAATAACATTTTCCTTTTTGCAGTAGTGTTCTATAGGTCCTGATGAAAGCTGGGTAGGTTAATATTTCCTACAATGGCTGAAACATGTTGACCAAGTACTATCTTTAGCTAACAGTTATAATACCAAACTGTCATACACTTATTTTTTAATATTGACACCATGATTTTTTCCACAATAAAGTTTTCCTTCAGGTCATGGTAGCCAATTTTAGTATTGCACTATTGATTTTTTCTGACAACTGATATCCCACACCTTTATGAATACATTTTCTCTTTGGTATGATCCATCACTGGTGGTTCCTTTGGTTTGGAGAAGCACACAATACCAACAGGTGTGTGGCTCCTTAGCCAGACCATCCTTTTTGAGTTATCCCAGATGATGATGATCTGCCATTTGGGTGGGCTGATGGGATTCATTTTCTTTTTGTTGTACACACTCCACAGGTAGACACCAAGGGGGTCATTAGGATCGCGGACGGACTTGAGTCCGTCCGTTGCCCCACGATAGGAGGGAACGTCCGCATGGGCTGCGGCGTTCCCTCTGTGCAGATTAGAATGTGACCTCCAGGGTGGCAGTCACATCCTCTATCTTGAACATTGCGGCGGGTGCAGCTTCAAGCTGCATCCGCCGCAATGTTAAAAATGCATGCACGGCATTTGCGTGCACAAAGCGGCAGGCACCGCGCGGAGCCTGCTGCTTTGTGCATGCAAATGCAGGGGGGTACCATAGGTACCCCCCATGTGCACCCCCCACCACCCCTTCACCCAGGGGGCCCGCAACGGGCCCCTGAAGTGAAGGTCTGTATGCTTTTCCACGGCAGAAAAGCCGCTGTGGAAAAAGCATAGAAGTGCAGACATCCTAATATGCCTGGCGGTGTCTGATAGACACCGCCAGACATGTTAGTGCTTTTCTGCCGCGGTCGGAAGGCGACTGCGGCGGAAAAGCTGCGGACGGAATACCAGACCCACCAGCCATCCTAATTTGGCGGTGGGTCTGTGGAGGCTCCGCAGCGGTTTTCCCGCATCCTCCGGGCCGGCGGTGGCTTCCGCCAGCCCGGAGGATGCGGGAAAACCGCAATCATAATAAGCCCCTTAGTCTTGTATTTTCTCTTTCACCCATATTATTCAAACAGACCAGTGACAGGGTTTTCGTGTGATTACAGAGCCAATAAGGCACTGCCTAGGACCACCGAGGCTTCAGGGACTGCAGAGGCCTACCCTGCATATTTAAGTAAAGCCCCAGAGTGTGGCGATTCCCGGACTTCAGTTGGCCTTGAACCCCCCAAACAATTAGTAAACAATACCCGGGAAGGTGGCGGTCTCCTAGGCTGCGATACGTCTCTTTGTCCTTCTGCGCCTAATTTACATGTGACATTAAGATCTCCAGTCCTACAGAGACCCCGCAATATAATAATTGGAGTGGCCACGGAACATTACCCATCAGGGACCTCATTTAAATGAAAGGGTGAGGAAACTGCTTGTTTTTTCTCTCCATTTTCACTATCCACATCCCCTCCATTAAAGCGATACAAGGTTTTCCTCCTATTGCTTCAAGTAGTCAAACAAGGATTTGCTATCACAGGGTGGAAGCCATGCACCCGCCCTCTAATAGCAAACACAAACGTCCCGCAAATGCACACCCCGGGACATTGTATGAGCTGCGCCTGAGAGGTCGTCCTCCCTAGGACCATGCTGCATTTGTTAGTGTAAACGCATACTAACACTACTTACACACGTGTAGTATAGCGACCAGAATGTAGTGAGGAAGCGCAAAATCTAAAAATATAAATCCTACCAGAAGTCGGATGACATAGTTCAATGAGCCGACAACCCTGGCATGAGTAGAAACAGCTGCACAAAGAAAATGGGTCTTCAGCACAACACAGGCAATTTTGATATATTGGTGAGTGCTGCCTTCTTTTTACTTTCTCCCGCCCGTTGCCAAATGTATGTAGTGAAAAGGCAGACAGCAGTAGATCCGATAAGTAGATTTATTACAGGAAAACAAGACACCTTAAACAGCCACCATCAGGAGCAGACAGCAAGGCAACCGTCTTCTCCAGCACCATGTACAAACTCCCCAAGGTTCCCCTCATGACAGCCCTGCATTCTAACATTACATACTTAGATTCTAGTAGAATTACATACTAACATTCTACTATGACTTACATTGGAATACTACACAGAGCACATGACCGTACAGCTCATGGTTTCATTCACGAGTCTTGACACCGGTAGGAGTGAGTAGTTCGCTTCTCACGCTCCGTATTGTATAAACGCAAACTAACACTACTTCCACAGGTATGCTACAGCGCCCAGAGCACATCACTTTACAGCAATGAGCTCACAATTTAGGCTCACGGTTTAATCCCCTACTCTTCACACCAGTAGGGGTGAGTAGGTTGCTTCCCACTCCCTACATACTATAAACGCATACTAACACTACTTACACACTTATACTAAAGTGGCTAGTTTCCTACAGCGCCCAGAGCCCATCAATTTACACCAATCAGCTCAGTTTGATCCCCAACTCTTTACAACGGGAGGCGTGATTTCTTTGCTTTCCACTTTCGGTATAGTATAAACGCACTGTACCTGTCAGTAGTTCGCTTCCCACTCACTGTATGGTATAAACGCTTACTAACACTACTTGCACACTTATACCACAGCACCCAGAGCCCATCTCTTCACAGCAATTACCTCGGTTTCATCCCCAAATCTTCACACCGGTAGGCGTGAGTACTTCGCTTCCCGCTTCCAGTATAGAATAAATGCACAATAGCAGTCAGTAGTTCGCTTCCCACTCCCTGTATGGTATAAACACCTACTAACACTACTCGCACATGTATGCTACAAAGACCAGACCACATCACTTTACAGCAATGAACTCATGGTTTAGGCTTTCAGTTTCATACCAGAGTGTAGCACCATATCATATAAGCACCATGTCACTCTGAGCAACACCGCACGTTCAGACCGGTAACAGTGACTAATTCTCTACTTCTCTACTCCCCCACAGAGGTTACAGTGCTCCTATCTTCCTTTCCAACTTTTTTCACCCTTTTTTTCCCCTTACTCACTTCAACAAATCACAAAATGGCGGCCATCACTTCCTAGTTGCAGCCACTCTGAGCGCTCGCAGCCAATAAGCAGCAAGCTCGTGTCCGTAACGTCTCAGCCAATCAGATGGCAGAATTTCCAAATATCGATATCTGTAAATTTTGTTTGTTACTTGACCAGTTATCGAGCAACCTCTGATTCCCGCACAAATAGCAGATGTCGGCAAATACCTATTCAAAAAAGAACAGAAATGGGTCTACAAATTAAACACAGACAAGGATGGTCTTTTCAAAGACAGTCCTTGGATGTCCCTATAGAGACCTGAGTGGTAGGACCAACATGTAGAACCCCTCTTGGTCTGAAAATATCTTTTTCCATGGAACACAGTACGGGCCAGAGGTAGGTAGGCTTTTACCGGTCGGTAACAGCCGAAATCGGCCATTACCAACCGGTAAAAGCCTTTTCCTATCTAGGAGGCTTATTTACCGATTCACTAAATTTCGAATCGGTAAATGTTGATTCGGTATTTACCAAATCGGTATTTACTGATTCAGTAAATACCGAATCAACATTTACCGATTCGGAATTTACCGAACCTGTAAATAATATGTAGAAAGCACTTAACAGAGTGCTTCTGGCCTTTAAGAATTCGTTATTTACCACCAACTATTAGTTGGTGGTAAATAAGGAGTTCCTATGTAAATGCATTAATGTGCATTAACACCTGTGCCATGTGGCATACATACATGCCCTAAGGGCATGTATGTCTGTCTGCATACATACATGCCCTAAGGGCATGTATGTCTGTCACATGGCACACCAGCACTAATCAGGGGTGCAACAGGGTGTCAAAGTTACCCCCTGCCACCCTTGACTTTTTCCGAATTTTACCGAATCGGTAATTACCGATTCGGTAATTGACATTCATTCCTATAGGAATCAATGGCAAATACCGATTCTGTAATTACTGATTCGGTAAATACCGAATCTTACTGATTCAGTATTTTTTACCGAATTTTTATCTTCATAGTAGTTACTGATCCTAAAATACCGAATCGGTAAAATTCGGTATTTTAGAATCGGTAATTTCCTATTACCTACATCTAGCCCTTAATTACTAGCCCCCCCCGCTCTATCTTTAGTACTCACCAGACATAGATCATACACTCGGACAAATTACTACACTTTCCTTATGACCAACATTGACATCTCTGTCCCTCAACTCTATGTAGATTCCTGCAGCGTAAAACAGGATTAACAGTGTGTCACCATCAATTGTATCCACCCTGTCACTACAGGCGTCATTTAATAATCTATACTGTTAGTGTTATTGACACATGCTAGACACTCAGTTTCCTGAAATCATCTGAAGAATATTGGATTCAGAGCTTATTATTCAAACTACGATCTCCAGAATCCTTGGGTGGTTAATATTGGTTTAATATTGCTGTTAGTTTTTTAGCACACACAGGACATGTATTAATATCTATTTGTCCTATTTTTTGGTCAGTATTTATTAATTGCTGTGGGTTCTGTCAACATACACAGGATACCTATTATTGTTAATTCTTGGCCGGTATTCATTTATTGATGCCGTTAGTGTTGCTCGCACATGTGGGACATTCATAGTTTTGAACCACGCAAAATGAAAGAATTCGTAGTGGATCATTCGAACTACGTTTCCCACTATTTCCAAGATACAATCCTTTAATACTGAATCGGTATCCATTAATTGCCTATGTGAGTGTTGTTAATACATGCAGGACACTCATGTTTTTTTTTAAAAAACTTGCAGCGGATCATCTGCACTACGCTGTCCATAAATCCTAAAATGAAACACACTGTTGACGCTGGTGACGTTTATATGCCCCGTTGCGCTTTAATATCCATGAAACACTTGCGGGACACTCATAGTTTTGAACTTTGTTCGCATTTTACTATTTGAACTACGTTTCCCACAATTTCCTGGATTGAACCTTTTAATTCCTGATAGCTATCCATTAAGTGCTGCCGTAAATATTGCTAGTATATGCTAAACTTGCAGCGTACCATCTGAACTACGTTTCCCATAATTCTTAAGATTGAACACACTGATGATGCCCGTGGCGTCTACGCGCCCCTTTGCGCTTCAACATCCAAATAAAAGACGCGCGCTCAGTTGACCCGGTACCTCCCCGAGACGGCCCAGAGGGACGTCCGGAGTACCGACGGTCAGATGAGTGAACGCGCATTTGCAGGATGTAGCGCGATAGGCGCGTGAGATACTGAGCACAGGGGTCTGGAGAGCTCGGTAGCAGGTGACCATTGAGCAGGTCACTGATGACACCCAGAACCATTTTTTCCTTACAAACAGTTTTGGGCTCAGTCTAGAAAGGCTCAGGGGGACGCTGGCGATTTGTTTTGAATGGCGTCTCCCTGTAATTAAATGTTTGTTTTTTAACATTCTTGACATCCAGGCCCATTCGGCCCTGTCCAGGAACAGTCGGGGTTTATTGTGGTAGGGCTTTGGTGGACGCCAGCGATTGGTTCTGTATGGCTTCTCCCTTCTGTGCGTGTCTGTCCTGCAGTGCTTGATGGAAACGGAGAACGTGAGAATACTGTTATTGTAGGCCTTAGGTTTTTTTAAACATACCTGAGGCCAGTATCAGAGTCGCCTTGCTAATTTGACTCAGTAGAAACAAACAGAGGACTATAATTAAAGAACTGGGGTGTATATCCCATAAGATGCACGAGGAGGTTGTGTCTAGAGGGTTTTTCACTGCAAGGGTATGTCAGGTGATTGTCCGTTAATGCCTAAATTAATCAAAGGAGACTTTTCTTTACACGAGTAGCCATTATGAACAGTTCACAAAGGGCAAAACCTGGTGTTTTGGACTAATTTGTAGAATCTTTAGAATGTTGTGCACATAACTGAAACAATAACATGAGCCATATTGTGCAACTGATCGGATAATAACAACCAGCAGATCAGTTGATCTAAGTAGGAATGTGCCGACATCCTTGCCATAAGACTTTTTGGGGGGCACTCCCTTTGATTTTAGAGATTATGTGAAGTCAGTGATCACTGACCTGTCCTGTTGACTCTCTCTTTCTTACACTCTCTCATCAGAGAGGTGCTCTTTTTACCTGCGCTGCAGCCAGGTGAGGCGGAGCTTTTCTCTCTTACCAAATAGGTAACCGGGATGTGCTACTTAAAAATGAGTTATTTGGTGTACATGAGTATGACACAATGGGTGTTAAGAATGTTTATCATTCATCTAATATTGGCTACATCTGACACTTCACTGGTCTAATGCCAATATCTGTTTGTTGTTTCTTGTCTGTCTCTTTATGTATTTGACGCATCTGCCTTCCAATTTTGGACAAACATCGGCAGCTAGGAGAATGATTACACCTAGGATACCCAGGTGATATCTTCTATTATACTTTGTTTATTACCAATTTTTAAGCAGTAGCGATACCCGGTCCTGATCCTGAAGAATGCAGGGGGCACCTACTTGGGCCTATAAGACTGCAGAAACATGTTGACCTATTGTTACACATAGTAGCTATTTGTTTAAACTACTATACTTTTGCACTGATTTTATTGATTTGGAAGCTGAGAGGTACTTATTAAATTCATTTTTCTCTTTTCTCTCCAATTTTAGCTCTGTTTGCACCTTTTTCACCCTCACTTTATTCAGGCACTGCTTTTCAGTTATCAGTACACGCTTACATACCCACAGCCCACTGGAGCACCCACATTTTGATCTTAATATTAACTGGCTGTTATGTCTACCCTTCCTGGTGTGAAGGGTCCCAGATGATGACAAGTATTCTTCTGGCTATGTCTTAAATTCTTAGATACATTTTTCCTTTTTCTCCTTTTATTGTTAGATTCATAACTAGTCGATAAGATTGTCTTTGACCTACAGTTTCTTTCTGTTAGCTTATACTGTCTTAAGACTATAGCCTGATCTAAAGCTTGTCTGAATGTGGTGGAAACATCATGAGCTTCCAGAAAACTGGACAGATGTTTAATTACATGCTTTTCCAGTAGTTTACTCACTACCAGAAGTGGGGAGATGGACCTGCAGCTGTCTGCCAGATCAGGGTTTGCCATTGTTTTCTTTTTAGAGCAGCTTACCTGCTCAACTATTATGTGTTTCCAACTTTGAGGAAAAAAAACAGTCTTGAGTGAGTTGTTAAGGAGGTCCATGAGTGTAGATAATAAGGAATTCCCACCTTGGCCCAAGGTATCTGGAGTAGCCGGGTCCAAAGGAGAACCTGATTTGATAGATTCAAGAGTGGACTCCAAGGTTTCACTGCTCAAAATGAGGAAAACCAACAGCTGGGTCCTACCCATTGCCTTGCAAGGGTGTCTGCGCTAGGTGTATTATCTGACTGAATGAGATTTAAAATGTTATTAATTTTGTTGATGAAGATGAAGGGAGGGTCTTGAAGTTATTGACTAGCTTGATTAATTCTTGGGAGGAATTTGGGGCATTTTCTAATTTCTCCTCGAGGTAGGTGGTTCTGGCCTGCATTATAGCTTTTTTGTAATTTTAATAGCTATTCTGTAGCAGTTTTTGCTGCTGTTTTTATAATCTTTCCTCCATTCTCTTTCCTTTTTTCTAGCTTCCCTTTTTAGCCGAGTTAGCTCTGGCATATTCCAAGGGGCCCTTACTTTTGACTGCTTAAGTTTAGCCACAACCACAGTTTAGATTATTGCTTAACCACTTCCCAAAGGTATTCAGTAAGAGCATCATTCCATTTCCTTATATTAAGTTTAGACCAAGTTCGCTTGTTTTTTTTGGGGGGGAGGGGTTTGACATTTGTCCCTGTAATTTCAAGATAGAAAGGAACCATGTGATAATCGGACCATAGTATAGGAAGTGTTTCCTCTTTAGAGAGCACAGGTGCAGGCATGGAAGCCTGTGTTTGCTCTTGCTTGGTGGGAGCAATTTCAAAGCCCCCGCCAAGCGAAAACAAAAACGAAGTCCGCTCCCTGCAGGTGGGATCATGACAAATGCAGGGATGCAGGCAGGGAAACAGATCTGAAAAGTACTCAATGCCTGCTATGAGAAGTATTTTTAGCTGGTCCCTGGGGGCAGGAGCAATGCCAGCTCCCAGTAAATGTGGGAAATCGGCTGGGGTCATGGGGGTCTTGTGGCTACCGCAATGAGTTCATGTGGGTGCTATGGGTGGGCACCAGGGCACCCACCCATTATTGAGTGTGCCCCAGGTGAGTGGTCTGTGAGGCTTAAATTGGCCTGGGGAGGAGGGCCACACAGCCCCACTCCTCTTTAGTAATTGGGTGGGCCTAAATTGATGGGGTCCCCAGGCTGAAATACACCCAGGGAGTGGTCTATGAGCCCTTCTCCCACATTTTAATAAGGCCGGGCCCCAGGGAATGCCATGCACAACTTTCTGTAACTTCACTGTAAATGCTGCAGGGATAATATCAATAATGTCATAGAATATTTAATGAGTGATGTAATATGTGGGGTAGTTAGCAGTGCATGGCGAGGGGGTGAATTATAGTTACCTTAGTGTACGAGTTATAGTTACTTGAGATAACTATAACTATTACTGCTGAATTTCTATGGCTTTGTATGTATAGCATCTGGACTTAACTATAACGTTCCTATATTCAGGGAATTTCTAAGGTTTTTTTAAAATTCTCTTTCTTTACATCTCTGTAGCCTTAGTTTTTTTCTGTAAATGTCTTCATTTTTTAGTGCTGTTTCCTAACTATACCGTCCCTGTTGCTTTTGGCTTTGTGTGAGTATGTGAATGGATGTGCGAGTGGCTATATAAATGGCTGTATGTGTGCAAGTGTGCATGTGAATTTGTGAATGGGTGTGTGAGCGTGTGTGACTGTCTCTGAGAAAGACTGAAGGAGAATTAGCGCGGAGCGCACTGGCACAGAGAGAGAGAGAGAGAGACGGTAGCTAATAACCAGCAAGGTTCCGGTGGCCTGGAGGGAAGCAGACGAGGTTGAGCCTAGCGGTGCAGACGTGTACTTGTGATGGCTGGGGCGTGACTGCGAGGCAAGCCAGGACACAGAGACGAGAAGGGAACCTAGATGACTGTCGAGTCCAGACTTCATGTTAACAAGGTGATCTCCGCCCTTTTCCCAATTAGCGCGCATTCTAATCTTTACCTTTTCTTTACAGAAATTATGTTGCATAGTAATGTGATATGTGTTTATTGTTAATAAATACCCTAGTTCTTATAGAACGAACGTGTGCCTTGTGTTCCTGTTCAATCTTGGTAAATGGACCTCCTAGTCGAAAGTTGTTTATGTGAACGGATGTGAAATCCCGATCAGGTAAATAGTGATCGAACAAAGAGGGAGTGAGTGGACCTTTGATGCCAAGAATAGGAGGTACATCATATAATTTGGGAACCATATTAAAAGTCATTATTATAGTTTTATCCCAAGTAGATAACTGAGACATTGTCCCGATAATTGCTCATAGGAATGTGGTCGTCGTTGATATGCGGCGTTAGTGAGAACGTTGGGTAGGATACCAGCGTGGATACCCACAGGATTGTGGCTTGCATAAGTGAGAGCGTCAGGGAGGATACTGGTGTGGAGATCTACCGGATTGTGGATCGTTTGGAAAGGGGAGCATTGGGTTCTGCAGGCCCATGTGTAGACGCACCGGATTGTGTGTCATATCTGCCCTAGGGTAGACCGGTCTGGGTCGGGGTGGCCGCGAGACCAACTGATGTGAATAAGATATTGTAGAGAATCTATGCATGTGTATTGCTATTCCCCATCCTTAGGTGCGACCTGTATATACCTATATATCTATCCATATTCATTGTGAATACGTTCCAAGGAGGGAGGTGAGTACGTTTTGGCTGGGTTATAGGGGCCCCTGGGGGGTGATCCCATCTAAGCGGAAAATCCGGCCATTACATCTGGCGTCACGAACTGTTTACGAAGCCTGTGTGCGCTGTATTGTTTTGATCTGGTTGGTTTGCGCTCGGCTCGTACGTATAATATTTTGTGTATAATCGTATATATAATTTTTGTGTGTCAATATGTTTGCGAAAAATCGCCGTCGGTTTTCAAGTTACCGATTCAGATTCCCGGCTGGGAATGTACGCCTTATGAGGCTTTGGCTCGTGAATGGGCTGATTCTACTGGTTTGAGTGAAAATTGGTCTTCTTGTTTGGAGCAGGCGGAGCCTGCCGATGTGGTATCGTGCCTACAGAAAGCGCCAGTAGTGAAGGGTGATGAGCTTCCTATTTTAGGACGCAGAGGTTGGATTATTCTTAATGCATACAGAATACTTCATGAGAGATTTGTTCTGCTACAAAGACGGTTTAAGGACATGGAAGGACAGTGTGTTGAGTTGCAAAATGCGCATACTCTTTTGCGTTGTCAAAATAAATTGCTTGCCGACAAACTTGAAACATATCAGACCATAGCCGAAAGAGCTGCGGTCCGCATTGCCCGATATAAGTACAAACATCGTCGTGGTCGGGTATCGACACGGAAAGTGCGTCTGGTTGTAGCAAAAGCCGGAATGGATTGGAACCCCGATGAGTGGGACGGTAATATCTGGGATTCACATACTTCTGACTCCTCGGCGGAGGAGGGTGACAAGCGCGAGTCTTCTCGCTCCGGACGTGATTGTAAATCTGCTTCATGTACTGATACGGGTCCTCACAGCGACCGTGCTCATTCTTCCCGTTCGGATGACGTACCTTGCCCCGATTGTTCTGCTAAATCTAAGATGCGGGCTTCCTCGGAAGCTCTTCCTGAGGTTTCTGCTCACCCTGTGTTTCGACGCAAATTACAACAAGCCCCTGGTAATCCGGCTGGTATAGCTTTAGACTGTATCGAAGATTTTACTCAGCAGGAGGTTAGTGACATTTTACAACGATTTCGACAACGGCCTGGTGAGGCCTTGCTTACTTGGATGGTGCGCCTTTATGAACTCGGCGCTGCCGGTATTTTTCTTGATGCTGTTGATTGCTTGCGGTTTTGCTCTTTGAGTTCTGATTCCACTATTCAGGATCATTTTCGGAACTATAATGGTGCTGGTCAAATTACTTTGCTCCAGCTTGCGTCTGACGGCTGTAACCACAAATATCCTACTGAATCTGATTGGCCTCTTGATGACAAGCCATGGTACACTTTGCGCGATGCGTCGCAACGTTTGAAGGAGGAAGTCATGAAAACTGCTATCTTTCTTAGCACTTCTGATAAATTGTTGGATGGTCTTTTAACATCTTCTGTGCGCAATCGAATTATCCGTTCTTCGCCTGTTGCTTACAAGCAGGTTATGATGACTTTGTTGATTAACCAAACTGGCAATCCTTTGTCTGCTGTGCTTGAGTCCGTTCGTCAGCTTGGTGAGCTGGGTGAGTGGTTTAAACCTGAAAGACAATCTCGACCTGAGGGTCGTACTGGTGGGGACTATAAGTTCTCTAGACGTGACATGTTTCTTGCTCTCATTGCTGATGGTGTCAAGAGGGAGGATATTGACGGCGAGCCTAATAATCGCTTATGGGATATGTTTCGTAAGCGTGGTTTGGATCGGAAAGAGGGTGCCCGTCGTGTGCGAAAGAATGAGTATGACCGTGGTTCGGATGACAGTGGTGATGAGAGATGACGTGTGAATTCTGATCGCCGTGATGGTCGGCGCTGTGAACGTGATGTATCCCCTCATCGTAATGGCGAGAGGGGGAGAGGGGATGAACGTGAAAGGGGGAGAGATGATCGTGTTTCCAACAGAAATAGAGAGGAGAGGAGTTATTCCCCTGAGATGAGAAGAAGGGAGGATCGTAACAGACTTTCTGACCGTAATTCGCAATTTTTTGAACATGACAATAATCCGTTTCGTACTGGAGACGGATATGAACAAGACATTTTGATACCGAAGAAATCTGAGAGCATTTATCCTGATCTGTCTTGGTTGACAGAACGCGGGAAAAATGACTAGGAAATAGGTCAAGCTCCGGTACACAAGTGGGCTCACAGAGACAACAGACCCTATGTAGATATTGAGATTTTTTGGAAACATCGTAATATCCAAAGGGCCCGAGCATTAGTTGATACTGGGGCGGAGGCCACTTTAATTCATGGTAAATCAAAGAAATTTAATGGACAGTCTTTCACAATTACTGGTTTGGGTGGTAAAGAGACACCCGCAGTTCAAACTGCACTTGAAATTAAAATTGGTAGGATTCCTCGTAGAGAATACTCTGTGTTAGTTGTACCACTTTTGGAATATATAATTGGAATTGACATTTTAAAAGGAATGACTTTGCATTTGGATGATGGTTGTTATCAATTTGGAACTAGACAGTATATTTCGACCAGACCCGTTCGGGTTGGCCGTTTGCGAATGCCACCTATTAAGATTCCTTTGGCCACGAAGGTGATTTCTCAAAAACAATATCGTATCCCAGGTGGTCATGAAGAAATTACTGCTACAATTCAGGATTTGGTTGACGCGGGAGTCATAACTCCGGTCACGTCTGCTTGGAATAATCCCGTTTGGCCCGTGCGCAAAAGTGACAATTCTTGGCGCATGACTGTTGATTATCGAGAATTGAATAAAAACACACCTAAATTGACTGTTGCAGTGCCTGACATTGTCACGCTAATTCAGAGAATTCAAAAGCATCCAGGTACGTGGTATGCTTCTATTGATATTGCTAATGCTTTCTTTTCAATTCCGATTGCCCCCGAATGTCAGGAACAGTTCAGTTTTACGTGGAATGGACGTCAAATGACGTTCCGGAGTCTTCCTCAAGGCTATGTGCATAGCCCTACGATCTGTCACCGGCTGGTGGCAGAGCATTTGTCTGAAGTGCCCACGAATCCACATGTTCAGGTGTGTCATTATATTGACGACATTTTGATTCAAGGTGAAACGCAAGATCAGGTACAGTCACATTTAGATCAAATCCTTGACTGTTTGCGAGCAAAAGCTTGGGAAATTAATCCTGATAAGTTACAAGGTCCATCCCAACATGTGAGATTTTTAGGGATTAATTGGCATGAAGGTCACAGAGAAGTGATCCCACAGGTGAAGCGAAAAATACTTGATTTTGCAGTTCCTAGGAACAGGAAAGAGGCTCAATGTTTTATTGGTTTGTTTGGCTTTTGGCGCCAGCATATTCCCCATCTGAGTCAGATTCTGGCTCCATTATATCGAATCACTCGTAAAAAGAATGCGTTTGAATGGGGTGAGTCTCAACAGAATGCTTTTAATTTGGCTAAGGAAGCTATTCAGTATGCTTTGGATTTGTGGCCTGTGAGTGAAGGTGATGTGGACTTGAATGTGTCCGTGGAAGGTCTGTATGCCAATTGGAGCTTGTGGCAAAAGCAGGGCAGACAAAAAGTGCCATTAGGTTTTTGGACCAAAAAGTTACCTGAGGCTGGTGAGCGTTACTCACCCTTTGAGAAACAATTACTTGCTTGTTATTGGGCTCTGGTGGATACCGAGCAACTGACCCTAGGCCATGCTGTGATTTTGAGACCTGAAATTCCGATTATGCAGTGGGTTCTGAGTTCGCCGAAATCCCATCGAATTGGACATGCTCAAGAGGCGAGCGTGATTAAATGGAAATGGTACATTCAGGACAGGGCGCGTGTGGGTCCGAAAGGTGTGGCGGTTTTACATGAGCGAGTGGCGCAGGCGCCCTCCAGTGAGACTGGAAGCGATTGTTCCGTACCCGTAGTGCAGGAGTCTCCTGTTAAGTGGGGTAAATCATTTGATGATCTGTCCGTGGAGGATAGAAAACATGTGTGGTTTACGGATGGTTCAGCGAAGTTCATCGGTGACAAAAGGCATTGGAAAGCTGTTTCTTATAACCCGATCACGCAGAAATTATTGAGTACGACTGGAGATGGTAAGAGTAGTCAGTATGCTGAACTCTATGCAGTTTACCAAGTTTTGAAACAGGAATTGCCTGGCACATGTCATATTTTCACTGATTCCTGGTCCACTGCGAATGGACTGGCGGTATGGTTACCAACATGGCATTCTCATAATTGGGAATTGCATTCAAAAGTATTGTGGGGAAAGGAATTATGGCAAGAAATTTGGGAGTTGCTCCCGCAGAGTACTGTAACAATCTTTCACGTGGATGCTCACACTCCAATTGACTCCCTTGATAAATTCTTCCATAACATTGCAGATGAAAAATCTAAAATTGCTGAGGCAGTGGTGGATATGCAAGATTCTGATTTGGCGGGATTGGCGAAGTGGGCCCACCAGAAAGCAGGACATTTTGGAGAGAAAGCCACTAGCAGGTGGGCTGCCGATAGAGGAATTCATATTCCTTTTTCTTTAATAAAAGATGTCATTCTACATTGTCCCATTTGTCAGCATTCTAGGAAAAAGGAGGTGCCTCAAATTGTTCGAGGCCACTTACATCGAGGTAAACTGCCCGCTCAAATTTGGCAGATCGACTATATCGGTCCGCTCCCTATGAGCAGAAATTGTCAATATATTTGTACGGTTGTTGACACTTATAGTGGCCTTCTGGTCGCTTTCCCTTGCAAGAATGCTACCCAAGTGAATACCATTAAAACCCTGGAGCTGCTTATTCTGTACTATGGTGTCCCATTCCAAATTCAATCAGATAATGCATCCCACTTTCGTGGAAGATTGGTGCAGGAATTCTGTGCGGAAAATAATATCGATTGGGTGTTTCACATTCCATATTACCCACAAGCTTCAGGACTGATTGAGAGAATGAATGGTTTGTTAAAAGAACAATTGCGTAAATTGACTGATGACCGTTACAAGAACTGGAAGGATGTTTTGTTTCAAGCTATATTGATTTTGAATAATCGCCCTTTGTTACATGCTGAATCCCCGTTGATGCGTTTGTTTCCTCCAAATGTTGATGTAAAGCCTAATTCTCTATCTAACACTGTCATGTATTGGGAAATTACCCCCGGAGCTTTGGCTCCATGTAGAGCGACCCCAGGTTCTGCAGGCCTAGACCTGCATGCTTTAAAGGATGCAAACTTACCAGGAAAAGACCGAATCATTGTTGAAACTGGCATTGGTGTCTGTATAGCTGCCGGTAGTTTTGGATTAATTGCCCCCAGATCTGGCCTGGCCCTGAAAGGCGTACAAGTGCTCGGCGGAGTAATTGACAGTGACTATCAGGGAGAGATTAAGGTTCTCCTGCTTAATAGCAGTAAGACTGACTTATTGATTAAACAGTCTGACCGTGTTGCTCAGTTATTGATTATGCCTGTCTTCAGTGGTGAGATCAAAAAAGGCTCTGCCCCAACGTTGCTAACTGTGCGAGGACAAAAAGGCTTCGGATCATCTGATCTTCCTGGAGCTAAAATATGGGTGCAATCGCCTAAAAATCCTCCTGAACAGGCTGATATTATTGCGACCGGTCATGATAACACCGTTTTGGTGATGAAGCCAGGGAAAGATGGCTGGGATGCTGTCCCAGCTGATAAATGTTATTTACGAGAATTATTAAGGCCTGTGTTTGTATTCTTTCAGATCATTCTCTGGACTGCTGCTGCAGGATGTGTCGGCGTTGGACTCCTTTTGGCCTGCTACGCCGGGAGAAGAGAGGATCCACCAACGCCGGTTGATGGGAGAATCCGAGTTCCACGGTCTGCGTGGATGACTTCCTCTAACTTTTGGATTACACTCGCAAAGCGAGTGACGAACTCTCCACATTTCTGTCTTACCCCAATGAGGTCTGTTACTGACATCTTAGCGACCTGTCTGGTTGCCGTCCCTGCATCTACCAAGACTTTGCGACATATTTTTAATATCTCGAATGCCCGACCAAATGTTATTCTGGGCGACTTTGCGGCCCATGAATTTTGTCCCTCATGTACTGCTCTTCCAGACCTCGATATCCCTATTCATTCCCTGATTACTACTTTTAATATTACCCCTGGGGACCTATGTTTTATAATGACGTGTGATCCTAAAGCTATCACCGAATGTGTCAAGCTGAAAATACAGGCTGCAACTTCTTTTTCAGCTCATCAACGATTACTGTGTTTAAAGAGACTTCCGAATTTATGTCTTTCTGTGAAGAATAATATGACATGTAAACATTTATTAGTTGCCCCTAGTTATTATCGTTCCATGTTATTGCCAGCTGGATGGCTCTTTTCTTGCGGAAATTCATCTTGGCCCTATATTCCTGCAAATATTTCTGGTGGCCCATGTGCCATCACTAGATTGAGTTTATTAATGTTTTCCTCACATCCTAATTCACATTCCCGTATTGTACGTGATTCAATGTCATTGCATGAGGACTGTGATTCCTCTGTCCACCTTTATTCTAAATCAGAATATCTTGGTTTAGCTTTTTCTATCATTGGAGTGCCTGCATTGGCCGTTTATAATGCCAAAACGATCGGCAAGATGGCCTGCTGGATGGTTAAGTCCATCAATCAAACCTCTACTGTTTTATCTGACCTTTTATTAGACGCCCAAGGCGAACGTAGAGCTATTTTACAGAATCGCGCTGCTATTGATTATCTTTTGTTAAAACATGGACATGAATGTTCTGATTTCGAGGGTCTATGCTGTTTTAATTTGTCTGACCATTCCAAATCAATCCAAGCCCATATTGACAAACTCCACGAATTGACTACAGAAATTAGACAACACATAGATCAGGGTTTCTTTGACTGGCTCTTTAATTGGTTACCTGACTTGCATTCTTTACGACAGATTTTAGGGGGAGTTATCGTTGCCATTTGTGTTTTAATAGCTATTTGTTGCTTTATTCAGTGCATCCCTTCCCTGCTCCAATTTTTCAGACTTAGTAAGAGACATAGATCAGTTAATTTTGTTTCCTATTATTCTTCTACTGATGTTAGTTCTATTTAGTTTGTGGTTAATAGACTGGAGTCAAGGGGTGTAATGTAATGGCTGCCCTTTTCTGGCTCTTTTGAGAGGGAGAATGATGGAGAGTGACTCCAGTCTATCACCCCCATAGCATAGGGATTAGGACTATAGACAGGAACCCTGCCTTCCATATATTAGAGCATTTTCGTGTCACTTTCCTTAATGTAGGACTTATGAATTTAAGTTAGGGGATAGATACATAAGTACTAATCATGATTTGCCCATTTGCTAACGTGTTAGGATATTTTCCATGGAGTTACGCATATTGCGGGCCCTGTAGGCCTTAAACGAGACAGACTCCATTTTGCTTTTGCCTGGTAGCTCGAGAAGGCTTTCTAGGTCAAGTATAGTGTTTTAGTTTCAAGCTGTTGTTCGCTTGGAGAGAACCGGCTCAGGCTGGCCCTTATCGAAGGAATGTATTTTTCTCCACTCCGAAGACACAACTTCAGGCCGGCCGGCTGGGAACGTGTCCTTGGTACGGGGAGGTACAAGAATTTGGTGGGCGGCAGGTGGCTGGCCGTAACTTTCCA
The DNA here is from genome assembly GCF_964263255.1 of Lissotriton vulgaris. Taxonomy (NCBI): domain Eukaryota; kingdom Metazoa; phylum Chordata; class Amphibia; order Caudata; family Salamandridae; genus Lissotriton; species Lissotriton vulgaris. The sequence continues at coordinate 225,932 of NW_028254072.1, forward strand.
TGAAGGAACGGGCTTTGATATTAGCGAAGGTGTTAGTCAGTCTTTAGTCAGTCCGTAGGCGGCATCTAGCCGTTAGCATCTCTGCCATTAGTTATTTCATGGCGGACAGTCGCCATCTTTGAAGTCCGAGAAAGATTTAAGACCGAAACTCTCTGAGAAAGACTGAAGGAGAATTAGCGCGGAGCGCACTGGCACAGAGAGAGAGAGAGAGAGAGAGACGGTAGCTAATAACCAGCAAGGTTCCGGTGGCCTGGAGGGAAGCAGACGAGGTTGAGCCTAGCGGTGCAGACGTGTACTTGTGACGGCTGGGGCGTGACTGCGAGGCAAGCCAGGACACAGAGACGAGAAGGGAACCTAGATGACTGTCGAGTCCAGACTTCATGTTAACAAGGTGATCTCCGCCCTTTTCCCAATTAGCGCGCATTCTAATCTTTACCTTTTCTTTACAGAAATTATGTTGCATAGTAATGTGATATGTGTTTATTGTTAATAAATACCCTAGTTCTTATAGAACGAACGTGTGCCTTGTGTTCCTGTTCAATCTTGGTAAATGGACCTCCTAGTCGAAAGTTGTTTATGTGAACGGATGTGAAATCCCGATCAGGTAAATAGTGATCGAACAAAGAGGGAGTGAGTGGACCTTTGATGCCAAGAATAGGAGGTACATCATATAATTTGGGAACCATATTAAAAGTCATTATTATAGTTTTATCCCAAGTAGATAACTGAGACATTGTCCCGATAATTGCTCATAGGAATGTGGTCGTCGTTGATATGCGGCGTTAGTGAGAACGTTGGGTAGGATACCAGCGTAGATACCCACAGGATTGTGGCTTGCATAAGTGAGAGCGTCAGGGAGGATACTGGCATGGAGATCTACCGGATTGTGGATCGTTTGGAAAGGGGAGCATTGGGTTCTGCAGGCCCATGTGTAGACGCACCGGATTGTGTGTCATATCTGCCCTAGGGTAGACCGGTCTGGGTCGGGGTGGCCGCGAGACCAACTGATGTGAATAAGATATTGTAGAGAATCTATGCATGTGTATTGCTATTCCCCATCCTTAGGTGCGACCTGTATATACCTATATATCTATCCATATTCATTGTGAATACGTTCCAAGGAGGGAGGTGAGTACGTTTTGGCTGGGTTATAGGGGCCCCTGGGGGCTGATCCCATCTAAGCGGAAAATCCGGCCATTACAGTGGTTTGGAGAGTAATTATCTGGTATTGTAGTCTGTGTTGTGGAGTGGTAACCTCAGGTTTAGTCTTCCTCGTTTCCACAGAAGCTAAACTATAAACTCCATGAGACACAAAAAAAGAAGGAAGCACTGAGGAGCACTTCTGGACATAGTCGGAGGTTGAGCAGGGCCACTGGAATTATGTGACTGTTCGGCTGCACCAATTTTCATATAATTAAATATTTTCCGCATTTGCCAAATATTCCAACATCTGCTGCCTAACCTGCAGATTTGAACAAAAAAAGCCTTTTTTCTAGCTCAAACGGCTCAAATGTTCCCAAAAATGCAGCATCTCGTGTTACAGCGTGGTGGAAGGCCCTTTCAAAGCTGGAATGGTCACATGTTACTTATTGCTAAATGTGGGTGTTAAATTGGTACTAATGGTGCGCAAACCTCTCTTCTTTCTTACCTTTCTTACCTCTTTCTGCATTTCTCTTGCTTCTTTCTACACATTTCTCTCTCTTTCTGCACCTCACTGTCTTCTTTCTGCACTTCACTTGCCACTTTCTGCACTTCTCTTGCCCCTTTCTGCACCTCAATTGCCTCTTTCAGCACCTCTGTTGCTTTTTTCTGCAGATCTTTTGCCTCTTCCTGTACCTCTCTTGCCTCTTTCTTCTCCTCACTTGACTCTTTCTATACTTCTCTCGCTTCTTTCTACACATCTCTCTTGTCTCTTTCTGTTCCTCTCTTGCCTCTTTCTGCATTTTTCTTGCAGGTTTCTGCACTTCCCTCGCCACTTTCTGTACCTCCCTTGCCTCTTTCTGTACCTCACTTGCCTTTTTTTGCACCTCAGTCTCTTCCTTCTGCAACTCTCTTGCCTCTCTCTGCACTTCTCTTGCCTATTTCCAGAGCCTCTTTCTGTACCTCTCTTGCCTCTTTCTGCAGTTCAAGAGCCTCTTTCTGCACTTCTCTTGCATCTTTCTACACTTCTCTTGCCTCTTTCTATACCATCTTGCCTCTTTCTGCACCTTCCTTACCACTTTCTGCTCTTCTCTTGCCTCTTTCTGAACCTCACTCTCTTGTTTGTGCACCTCTCTTGCCTCTTTCTGCACCTCACTTGCTTCTTTCTGCACCTCTATTGCCTCTCTCTGCAACTCTATTGCTTCTTTGTGCACTACTCTTCCTTCTTTCTGCACTGCTCTTGCTTCTTTCTGCACCTCTTTTGCAATTTTTTTGTAACCCTTGCCTATTTCTGCACCCCTGTTCCCTCTTTCCACTCCTTTCCTGACTGTTTCTGCACTTCTCTTGCCTCTTTCTGCACCTCTAGTGCTTCTTTCTGCACCCCTGTTGTCTCTTTCTGCACTTGTCTTCCCTCTTTCTGCACCTCACTTGCTTCTTTCTGCACTTCTCTTGCCTTCTTTCTGTACCCCTTTTGCTTCTTTCTGCACCCTTCTTCCCTTTTTCACATCCCTCTTTCTTCTTTCTGCTGTTCTCTTGCCATTTTCTGCACCTCTCTTGTCTATTTCTGTACTTCACTTGCCTCTTTTGCACTTCTCTTTGCTTCTTTCCACAAATCTGTTGCTTGTTTCAGCAATTATCTTGCTTGTTTCTGCACCTCCTTCCTTTCTCTGCACCCCTCCTACCTCTTGTTGCACCTCTGTTGGTTCTTTCTAAGCATGGGCGGAAAATCTGTTCCGCTCGCGGATTTTGCGGATTTTCGGTAAATTCGCAATCCGCAAACGCTCGCGAATTTACCGAAAATCCGCAAATTCGCACGCAGCGGATTTTTTTTTCTTGGTGATACAATTTTGCGGCATGCGGTGTAAGTTCGCAATTGCGAACATGTAGGTGCGGCGGGCAGCAACAATCTTGCACTCGCGAAATTACAAAATTTGCAATTCTGCACAAGAAATCCATCAGCAAGCAGCATAGACCTTCTGAAAATGATGATTTTTATCAGAATAACTCCTCAGGTTGACATTTGCCTGCCCTTTTTTGGATTTGAGGCCTTTTGACTTTCTTTGGATCACTTTTGGATTAGAAATAAACTTTCACAAGTAAGTTTGTTGGCATTACATTTGCTGTTCTGCAGAAAACTGAGTTTTGCTAAACTGAAAGCACTCAGCAGCAGGTGCAAAGGTTCAAATTCATCATTAGTAACCATTCACTGTAGTGCTTCCTGACTGGGGCCCCTCCAGAGTTCAGTTGCTAGTTGCAACAATTGTATGACCCTGCTCTGACCCTCACAGCCGGATCATAGAATAGCTACAAGTAGGCCACAAAGGTCCTGGAAAAAAAAATTGCACTGCAACAGAAAGCAAATTACAGATAAGGAAGCAGGTGCAGACTGGAATTTTAAAACAGTGACACATTAATAAATCAACCCCAAATTAATTCATGTCAGTTGAAGCAGGGCAGGTGTGCTTGCTTTTTCCCCCCATAATCTACAGTGATGATGAACCAGAGGGTGGCATTGATGTACCAGAGGGTGGCATGGGCGAAACAGAGGGTGGCAGTGGTGAAACAGAGGGTGCTGGGAACCTGTGATGATGAACCAGACGTAGAAACAACATAATCTCGACCGTTGCGAGCCGACATGTAAGTTCGCAATTGCGAACTGGTACAAAACCCTCGCCAACTTGCAGAAATCCTTGCGAACACAAAAAAAAAAAAATCGCGAGTTCGCAAATCCGCAAATTCGCGAACGCCAGATTTGCAAAATTCGCCCATGCTTAGTTCTTTCTGCACTGCTCTTGCTTGCTGTACCTCACTTGCCTATTCCTGAACTTCTCTTGCTTCTTTCCACACCTCTGTTGCTTCTTTCAGCAATTCTCTTGCCTCTTTCGGCACATCTCTTCCTTCTTTCTGTATATCTCCTGCCTCTTTCTGTACCTTTCTTGCCTCTGTGTACCCCTTCCTACCTCTTTGTGCACCCCTCTTGCCTCTTTTTGCACCTCTGTTGTTTCTTTCTGCACTACTCTTGCTTCTTTCTGTACATCACGTGCCTCTTTCTTCACTTCTCTTGCTTCTGTCTACACCACTGTTGCTTCTTTCAGCAATTCTCTTGCCTCTTTCTGCACTTCTCTTGCGTTTTTCTGGACATCATTTGCTTCTTTCTGCAGCCCTCTTGCCTCTTTCTGCACCCCACTTCCCTCTTTTTGCACCACTCTTGCCTCTTTTTGCACCCTGTTCCCTCTTTTTGAACTCGTTCTTGCCTGTTTCTGCACCTCTTTTTCCTTTTCTGTACCTCTGTTGCTACTTTCCGCCCTTCTCTAGCCTCTTTCTGCACCCTTCTTGCCTCTTTCAGCACCTCTGTTGCTTCTTTCTGCACTTTTCTTCCTTCTTTCTGTATGCCTCCTGCCTCTTTCTGTACCTCTCTTGCCAATTCGTGCATCTCCCCTGCCTCTTGCACCTCTGTTAGTTCTTTCTGCAATGCTCTTGATTCTTTCTGAACCTCTTTTGCAAATTTCTGCATCCCTCATGCCTCTTTCTGTACCACTCTTCCCTATTTATGCACTTTTCTTCCTTATTTCTGCACCCGTCCTGCCCCTGTCTGTACCACTCTTGCCACTTTGTGTACCTCTTCTACCTTTTCTGTACCACTCTTGCTTCTTTTTGCACCACTGTTGGTTCTTTCTGCACTGCTCTTTCTTCTTTATGCACCACACATGCTTCGTTCTGTACTTCTCCTGCCTCTTTCTACACATCTGTTCCTTCTTTCAGCACTTCTCTTGCCTCTGTGTGCAACTCTCCTACCTATTTCTACACTCCTCTTGCTTCTTTTTGCACCTCTGTTGGTTCATTCTGCACTGCTCTTGCTTCTTTTTGAACTCCCCTTGCCTCTTTCTGCACTCCTCTTTTCTCTTTCTTCATCTCTCTTGCCTCTTTCTGCATCCCTGTACCTTTTTTGCCTGTTTATGTACCTCTCATGCCTCTTTCTGTACCTCTGTGGTTCTTTCTGTACTTTCCTTGCTCTTTCTGCACCGGTCTTGCCTCCTTCAGCACCTCTGTTGCTTCTTTCTGCACTTCTCTTCCTTCTTTCTGCACCCTCCTGCCTCTCTCTGTACCTCTCTTGCCTCTTTGTGCACCTCTCCTACCATTTTGGCACCCCTCTTGCCTCTTTTTGCACCTCTGTTGGTACTTTCAGCACTGCTCTTGCTTCTTACTGTACCTCACTTGCCTCTTTCTGCACTTCTCTTGCTTCTTTCTACACCTCTGTTACTTCTTTCAGCAATACTGTTGCCTCTTTCAGCACTACACATCCTTCTTTCTGCACTCCTCCTGTTTCTGTACCTCTCTTGTCTCTTTCTGTACCTCCTTTGCTTCTTTCTGCCTACTTTGCATACCTCTTTCTGCACATTTAGTGCTTCTTTAAGCACCTCTGTTGCTTCTTTCTGCACTTCTCTTCCTTTTTTTCTACATCCCTCCTGCCTCTTTCTGACCCTCACTTGCCAATTTGTGCATCTCTCCTACTCTTGCTGCACCCCTCTTGCCTCTTTATGCATCCCTGTTAGTTCTTTCTGCACTGCTCTTGCTTTTTCTGCACCCCTTCTGCAGATTTCTGCATCCCTCGTGCTTCTTTCTACACCCCTCGTCCCTATTTCTCCACCTCTCTTGCTTCTTTCTGCACTTCTATTGCTTCTTTCTGAACTGCACTTGCTTCTTTCTGCACCTCTCTTGCAAATGTATGTATCCCTCTTACCTCTTTCTGCACCCCTGTTCCCTCTTTCTGTACCTTTATTGCCTGTTTCTGCATGTCTCTTGCCTCTTTCAGCATCTCTGTTACTTATTTCTGCACTTCTCTTGCCTCTTTGTGTATCCCTCTTGCCTCTTTAAGCACGTCTGTTGCTTCTTTCTGTACTGCTCTTGCTTCTTTTTGCATAATTATTGCAAATTTCTGCAATTTTTTGTAACCCTCTTGCCTCTTTCTGTACCCCTGTTCCCTCTTTCCACTCCTTTCCTGCCTGTTTCTGCACTTCTCTTGCCTCTTTCTGCACCTCTATTGCTTCTTTCTGCACCCCTGTTGTCTCTTTCTGCACTTGTCTTCCCTCTTTCTGCATCCCTCATGCCTCTTTCTGACCCTCACTGGCCAATTTGTGCATCTCTCCTACCTCTTGCTGCACCCCTCTTGCCTCTTTCTGCATCCTTGTTAGTTCTTTCTGCACTGCTCTTGCTTCTTTCTGCACCCCTTCTGCAGATTTCTGCATCCCTCGTGCTTCTTTCTACACCCCTCTTCCCTATTTCTCCACCTCTCTTGCTTCTTTCTGCACTTCTCTTGCTTCTTTCTGAACTGCTCTTGCTTCTTTCTGCACCTCTCTTGCAAATGTATGTATCCCTCTTACCTCTTTCTGCAACCCCGTTCCCTCTTTCTGTACCTTTATTGCCTGTTTCTGCACGTCTCTTGCCTCTTTCAGCATCTCTGTTACTTCTTTCTGCACTTCTCTTGCCTCTTTGTGCATCCCTCTTGCCTCTTTAAGCACGTCTGTTGCTTCTTTCTGTACTGCTGTTGCTTCTTTTTGCATAATTGTTGCACATTTCTACATCCTTCTTACCTCTTTCTGCACCCCTGTTCCCTCTTTCCACTCCTTTCCTGCCTGTTTCTGCACTTCTCTTGCCTCTTTCTGCACCTCTATTTCTTCTTTCTGCACCCCTGTTGTCTCTTTCTGCACTCGTCTTCCCTCTTTCTGCACCTCTCTTGCTTCTTACTGCACTTCTCTTGCCTTCTTTCTGCACCCCTTTTGCTTCTTTCTGCACCCTTGTTCCCTCTTTCCTCTTTCTGACTCTCTTGTCTCTGTCTGCACACCGGTTCCCTCTTTCTGTACCACTTTTGCCTGTTTCTGCGACTCCCTTGCCTATTTCTGCAGTGTTCTTGTCTCTTTCTGTACCTCACTTGCCTCTTTCTGCACCTCTCTTGCTTCTTTCTGCACCCTTCTACCCTTTTTCTTCACATCTCTTGCTTCTTTCTGCACCTCTCTTGCCTCTTTCTGCACCCCTCTTGCCTCTTTCTGCACCTCTTTTGCATCTTTCTGCACTTCTATTGCCTCTTTCTTTACCACTCTTGCTTCTTTCTTAACCCATGTTGTCTCTTTATGTACCCCTCTTGTCTCTTTCTGCACTCGTCTTCCCTCTTTCTGCACCTCTCATGCTTCTTTCTGTACCCTTCTTCCCTTTTTTGCATCCCTCTTGCCTCTTTCTGCTGTTCTCTTACCATTTACTGCACCTCTCTTGCCTCTTTCTGTACCTCACTTGCCTCGTTCGGCACTACTCTTGCTTCTTTCAACTCCTCTGTTGCTTCTTTCAGCAATTCTCTTGTCTCTTTCTGCACACTACTTGCTTGTTTCTGTACCTCTCTTATGTCTTTCTGCACTTCTGTTGCCTCCTTGTGCATCTCACTTGCTTTGTTCTGCTACCCTTTTGGATCTTTCCATACCCTTCTTTTCTCTTTCTGCACAGCGCTTGCCTCTTTCTGCACCCCTGTTCCTTCCTTGTGCTCCTTCCCTACCACTTTCTACACCCCTTGCCTCTTTTTTCACCTCTTTTGGCTCTTTCTGCACTACTCTTTCTTCTTTCCGCACCTCACTTGCCTGTTTCTGCACTTCTCTTGCTTCTTTCTACACCTCTGTTGTTTCTTTCAGCAATTCTCTTGCCTCTTTCTGCACTTCCCTTATTTATTTCTGCTCCTCTCTTGCATCTTCATGCACCTCTGTAGCTGCTTTCTGTACCTCAATTGCTTCTTTCTGTACCCCTACTGCCTCTTTATGCACTTCTATTGCTTCTTTCTACACCTCTTTTTCCTCTTTCTGCTCCTGCTCCTCTCCTGCCACTTTGTTCATTTCTCTTGACTGTTTTTGTACTACCCTTGCCTCTTGCCTGTCTTCTTTCTGCACTTCACTTGCCACTTTCTGCACTTCTCTTGCCCCTTTCTGCACCTCAATTGCCTCTTTCAGCACCTCTGTTGCTTTTTACTGCAGATCTCTTGCATCTTTCTGCACCTCTCTTGCCTCTTTCTATACCTCACTTGACTCTTTCTATACTTCTCTCGCTTCTTTCTCCACATCTCTCTTGCCTCTTTATGCTTGTCTCTTGCCTCTTTGTGCATTTCTCGTGCATGTTTCTGCACTTCCCTTGCCTCTTTCTGTACCTCTCTTGCCTGTTTTTGTACCTCACTTGCTTCTTTCTGCATCTCACTCTCTTCCTTCTGCACCTCTCTTGCCTCTTTCTGTACTTCTCTTGCCTATTTCTCAAACCTCTTTCTGTACCTCTCTTGCCTCTTTCTGCAGTTCAAGACCCTCTCTCTGCACTTCTCTTGCATCTTTCTACACTTCTCTTGCCTCTTTTTATACCATCTTGCCTCTTTCTGCACCTTCTTGACCACTTTCTGTCCTTCTCTTGCCTCTTTCTGAACCTCACTCTCTTGTTTGTGCACCTCTCTTGTTTCTTTCTGTACCTCTATTGCCTCTTTCTGCAACTCTATTGCTTCTTTTTGCACTTCTCTTCCTTCTTTATGCACCCCTCTTGCCTCTTTTTGTACCGCTCTTGCCTCTTTTTGTATCCCTCTTGCCTCTTTTTGTACCCCTCTTGCCTCTTTGTGCACCTCTGTTGGTTCTTTCTGCTCTTGCTTCTTTCTTCTCCTCTTTTGCAATTTTTTGTAACCCTCTTGCCTCTTTTTGCACCCCTGTTCCCTCTTTCCTCTAATTTCCTGCCTGTTTCTGCACTTCTCTTGCCTCTTTCTGTACCTCTGTTGCTTCTTTCTGCACCCCTTTTTGTCTCTTTCTGCACATGTCTTCCCTCTTTCTGCACCTCTCTTGCTTCTTTCTGCACTTCTCTTGCCTTCTTTCTACACCCATTTTGCTTCTTTATGTACCATTCTTCCCTTTTTCACATCCCTCTTGCCTCTTTCTGCTATTCTCTTGCCATTTTCTGTACCTCTCTTGCCGCTTTCTGCACCTCACTTGCCTCTTTGGCACTTCTCTTCGCTTCTTTCCACACATCTGCTGCTTGTTCCAGCAATTCTCTTGTTTGTTTCTGCACCTCCTTCCCTTCTCTGCACCCCTCCTACCTCTTTATGCACCTCTGTTCGTTCTTTCTGCACTGCTCTTGCTTGCTGCACCTCACTTGCCTATTCCTGAACTTCTCTTGCTTCTTTCCACACCTCTGTTGCTTCTTTCAGCAATTCTCTTGCCTCTTTCTGACTTCTCTTCCTTCTTTCTGTACATCTCCTGCCTCTTTCTGTACCTTTCTTGTGCCTCTGTGTGCACCTCTCCTACCTCTTTGTGCACACCTATTGCCTCTTTTTCCACCTCTGCTGGTTCTTTCTGCACTGCTCTTGCATCTTTCTGCACATCACGTGCCTCTTTCTTCACTTCTCTTGCTTCTGTCTACACCACTGTTGCTTCTTTCAGCTATTCTCGTGCCTCTTTCTGCACTTCTCTTGCTTGTATCTGGACAGAATTTTCTTCTTTATGCAGCCCTTCTGCCTCTTCCTGCACCCCACTTCCCTCTTTCTGCACCCCTTGCCTCTTTTTGTACCTCTTTTGGCTCTTTCTGCACTACTCTTTCTTCTTTCCGCACCTCACTTGCCTGTTTCTGGACTTCTCTTGCTTCTTTCTACACCTCTGTTGTTTCTTTCAGCAATTCTCTTGCCTCTTTCTGCACTTCCCTTATTTATTTCTGCTCCTCTCTTTCATTTTTATGCACCTCTGTAGTCCCTTTCTGTACCTCACTTGCTTTTTTTGTACCCCTCCTGCCTCTTTATGCACTTCTCTTGCTTCTTTCTACACCTCTTTTTCCTCTTTCTGCTCCTGCTCCTTTCCTGCCACTTTGTTCATTTCTATTGACTGTTTTTGTACTCCCCTTGCATCTTGCCTGTATTCTTTCTGCACTTCACTTGCCACTTTCTGCAATCTCTTGCCCCTTGCTGCACCTCAATTGCCTCTTTCACTAACTCTGTTGCTTTTTACTGCAGATCTCTTGCCTCTTTCTGCACCTCTCTTGCCTCTTTCTGTACCTCACTTGACTCTTTCTATACTTCTCTTGTTTCTTTCTACACATCTCTCTTGCCTCTTTGTGCATTTCTCTTGCATGTTTCTACACTTCCCTTGCCTCTTTCTGTACCTCTCTTGCCTCTTTCTGTACCTCACTTGCTTCTTTCTGCACCTCACTCTCTTCCTTCTGAACCTCTCTTGCCTCTTTCTGTACTTCTCTTGCCTATTTCTCAAACCTCTTTCTGTACCTCTCTTGCCTCTTTCTGCAGTTCAAGAGCCTCTTTCTGTACTTCTCTTGCATCTTTCTACACTTCTCTTGCCTCTTTCTATACCATTGTGCATCTTTCTGTACCTTCCTTACCACTTTCTGCTTTTCTCTTGCCTCTTTCTAAACCTCACTTGCTTCTTTCTGTACCTCTATTGCCTCTTTCTGAACCTCACTTGCTTCTTTCTGCACCTCTATTGCCTCTTTCTGCAACTCTATTGCTTTTTTTGCACTTCTCTTCCTTCTTTATGCACCCCTCTAGCCTCTTTTTGTACCCCTCTTGCCTCTTTTTGTATCCCTCTTGCCTCTTTTTGTACCCCTCTTGCCTCTTTGTGCACCTCTGTTGGTTCTTTCTGCTCCGCTCTTGCTTCTTTCTGCACCTCTTTTGCAATTTTTTGTAACCCTCTTGCCTCTTTTTGAACCCCTGGTCCCTCTTTCCACTAATTTCCTGCCTGTTTCTGCACTTCTCTTGCCTCTTTCTGCACCTCTGTTGCTTCTTTCTGCACCCCTTGTTTGTCTCTTTCTGCACTTGTCTTCCCTCTTTCTGTACCTCACTTTCTTCTTTCTGCACAGCTCTTGCCTCTTTCTGCACCCCTGTTCCTTCCTTGTGCTCCTTCCCTACCTCTTTCTACACCCCTTGCCTCTTTTTGCACCTCTTTTGGCTCTTTCTGCACTACTCTTTCTTCTTTCCGCACCTCACTTGCCTGTTTCTGCACTTCTCTTGCTTCTTTCTACACCTCTGTTGTTTCTTTCAGCAATTCTCTTGCCTCTTTCCGCACTTCCCTTATTTATTTCTGCTCCTCTCTTGCATCTTTATGCACCTCTGTAGCTGCTTTCTGTACCTCAATTGCTTCTTTTTGTACCCCTCCTGCCTCTTTATGCACTGTTCTTGCTTCTTTCTACACCTCTTTTTCCTCTTTCTGCTCCTGCTCCTCTCCTGCCACTTTGTTCATTTCTCTTGACTGTTTTTGTACTACCCTTGCCTCTTGCCTGTCTTCTTTCTGCACTTCACTTGCCACTTTCTGCACTTCTCTTGCCCCTTTCTGCACCTCAATTGCCTCTTTCAGCACCTCTGTTGCTTTTACTGCAGATCTCTTGCCTCTTTCTGCACCTCTCTTGCCTGTTTCTATACCTCACTTGACTCTTTCTATACTTCTCTCGCTTCTTTGTCTACATCTCTCTTGACTCTTTCTGCTTTCTCTTGCCTCTTTGTGCATTTCTCGTGCATGTTTCTGCACTTCCCTTGCCTCATTCTCTACCTCTCTTGCCTCTTTTTGTACCTCACTTGCTTCTTTCTGCACCTCACTCTCTTCCTTCTGCACCTCTCTTGCCTCTTTCTGTACTTCTCTTGTCTATTTCTCAAACCTCTTTTTGTACCTCTCTTGCCTCTTTCTGCAGTTCAAGAGCCTCTTTATGTACTTCTCTTGCATCTTTCTACACTTCTCTTGCCTCTTTCTATACCATCTTGCCTCTTTCTGCACCTTCCTTACCACTTTCTGCTTTTCTCTTGCCTCTTTCTGAACCTCACTTGCTTCTTTCTGTACCTCTATTGCCTCTTTCTGAACCTCACTTGCTTCTTTCTGCACCTCTATTGCCTCTTTCTGCAACTCTATTGCTTTTTTTGCACTTCTCTTCCTTCTTTATGCACCCCTCTTGCCTCTTTTTGTACCCCTCTTGCCTCTTTTTGTATCCATCTTGCCTCTTTTTGTACCCCTCTTGCCTCTTTGTGCACCTCTGTTGGTTCTTTCTGCTCCGCTCTTGCTTCTTTCTGCACCTCTTTTGCAATTTTTTGTAACCCTCTTGCCTCTTTTTGAACCCCTGGTCCCTCTTTCCACTAATTTCCTGCCTGTTTCTGCACTTCTCTTGCCTCTTTCTGCACCTCTGTTGCTTCTTTCTGCACCCCTTTTTTGTCTCTTTCTGCACTTGTCTTCCCTCTTTCTGCACCTCACTTGCTTCTTTCTGCACAGCTCTTGCCTCTTTCTGCACCCCTGTTCCTTCCTTGTGCTCCTTCCCTACCTCTTTCTACACCCCTTGCCTCTTTTTACACCTCTTCTGTGTGCATTATCCAGCACTTTCCTAAGTTCTTCCACAGCTGTGATTAAAGCAGTTTCCGTTCCGTGTCTTTCACGAAAACAAAACTGAGAGTGGTCTAGCCAGTTACCGTCCATCAGATAACGGAATAGCTGTTTGTTTAAGAGTTTCTCTAAAATCTTTGCGGCGAAAGGGATCCTAGCTATTGGTCTATATTTACTTGGTTCTTCACAGTCCAGATTTGATTTTTTTAGTAGTGCTCTAATTGATATCTTTTTCCAGTCGTCTGGAAAGGTATTATAGCCTGATTCATCAAGCCGAAATCGGCTCGCAAAGGGCCAGATTCTCAGAATCTGGCCCTTTGCGAGCGCTGTTTTTGCATTTGGGATTCATCATCCCAAATGCAAAAATCAGTAATAGCGATGTCGCAATTTTGCGAGGAATTACATTTAAGGAATCTCTATTTGAGATTCCTTAAATGCAATTCATCATCCATTTAAAAATTGCGAATTCGCAATTTCGGCCCGCTATTTACCGCTAGGTCAAACCTCGTGGTAAATAGCGAAAACTTAGAAAAATGCTTTTAAAAGCATTTTTCTAAGTTGCATGTTGCACACACACATGTCCTTTGGACATGTGTGTGCGCAACACCTGTTTCAATTTGCATTCAAGGTGTGCTACAGGGTGTCCTTTGGACACCCCTGGCACCCTTTAAATCGCTATCTTATTTGCGATTAGCTAATTGCTAATCGCAAATAAGGAATACTCCCTATTCATTACTATGGGCCTTTTGGCCCATAGGAATGAATGGGGAGTTATTCCTTATTTGCGATTAGCAATTTGCTAATCGCAAATAAGGATTGTGTAGGAATCGCAAATCTTTTTGTGATTCCTACATGAATCCCGTTTTGCGAGTCTGTAATAGCGATTCCTTATGAATCGCTATTATAGAATCGCAAAACGGGTCTATGATGAATCAGGCTGTTAGTTCCAAGTATTTGAGCAAATAATTTTTCTAATACCAGGCTCAGTTGTTCTGATCAGATTTGCATTATTTTGGGTGGACAAGGGTCCATTGGGCTACCTGATTTGGTGGTGAGCAATTCCTTCCGGATTTGATCTACTGTTGGAGGGATACATTGGAACAATATGGGTTGGACTGATTGTTCCACTGAATTTGTGAATTGTGGGGTAGCTTGATCTGCCATGTCTGTGTTATGGCTTTTGAAAGAGTCATAAACTGAAGATACTTTGTTTACAAAGAATTCACCTAGTGTGTTACAAACTTCTGACGACATTTCTTCTGATGTACTGTTTTCAACTTTCTGCACATGTCCTACCTCTGTAGGCATAGTTAGAAATCAGCATTTAAAAAACCTTTGAAATTCCATGCAAAAAAAATATGTGTCAAGGACATTATAGTTAGGAATTAGCATTTAAAAAACCTTAGAAATTCACAGAAAAAAACATAATCTGGTTCTCCCAGTGATCTCCTCCCCATCTCTGTGCTGCAGCAGCTTGAACTGCCCTCACTCACATTAATCATGGAGCTATTGAATGCATCCTCCCAGGAAGCTTTAGTCCCCCCTGAGTGGAAACACGCTATGGTTCTCCAACTGTTAAAGAAGTCTAATGCTGTTTGGGCCCAGCTTTCTATCTTTCGGCCAATCTCGCTACATCCGGCCTTTTCCAAAGTTTGGAAAACACATTAATTTACAGCTGTCCCACTTTGTTGAAACTCAGAACTTCCTGCATTCCTCACAATCTGGTTTCAGAGAAGGATTCTCTACCGAAATTACTCTTCTCGGAGTCACTGAAATGGTGCGGCACTCCCTACTGGGGACACGGTGGCCCTCATACTACTTGACTTGAGTGTTGCTTTCAACACAGTGTCTCACACTGTGTTATTGACAGTCTTGCAATCTCTGGGCATTGATGGTCCGGGACTCAACCGGCTTGTCTCCTTCCTGGCAGACCATACATTCCAGGTTTTTTCCTCTACGGCCAGCTCTAAGATTAACGCATCTCATTATGGGGTACTCTAGGGCTTGATCCTTAGCCCTCTACTGTTCAATGTTCATTTAAGACCTCTGGCGACGATTGCTGAAGAGGGTGGGTTGGCTCTATTCTCCTACGCAGATGGCACCTAGATTATCTTCTCTCTTTCGGCTGTGAGGGTGTCTAAGTCATCTGCTCGTCAGTCTGGGTTAAGGAAAATTGCATCTTGGATGCACGTACCTTTTCTCAAACTTAATGGAGAAAAACTGAAATTTTGATTCGGAGGAAAAATAAAGATTTTTGGGCTCCCCAAAACTGGCCCTCTGAAATGGATGCTCTAGCCCAGCCCTCCCACCAAGTCCACAATCTTGGCTTCATTATTGATGATCAGTTATCAATGAAACAACAAGTCGTGAAGGTGGCTTTGACTTGCTTTACCATCCTCAAATGACAAAAACAAAATCCTCCTGATATTGCCCTGTTCCACCCAGAGGACAGTAGTCCAGGCTCTTGTTACTTCTAGACTGGACTATTGTAACATTCTATATCTTGGGATAAATAAAGATTTGACAAGCAAATTGCAGGTGGTGCAGAATGCAGCCGCTAGGCTGCATTGCCAGGTTCACAGAGCTGCCTCTGTTTCGGGTTCTCTCCGCGATACTTATTGGCTCAAGGTAGAGAATCGTATCAAATTCAAAGCCTTGGGCCATATGTTCAAGATCAAATTTGGCAGTGCCCCTCACAACCTGCAAGCTTTAGTTCAACCGTACTTAACTTCACGCCTTCTTCGTTCCTCTACTCAGCTAAATGTTTGGTGCCCGGAAACAGACTGTCTCAAATGGGCGGCTGTTCCTTTGCTTACTTGGGCCCCTCCCTGTGGAATTCTCTTCCCATTTCGTTTCGTAATGAAACTGTCTATGGGAACTTTCGGAAGGGACTGAAAACCTGGCTGTTCAATCAACAATTGCCTGCTCTCTATCTATTCCTCTCAGGGTGGCACCAGGAAACCCTTGGGGGTAGCTGTTGGGCCTTACAAAATTAATTGACATAACATAACATAGGTTTCAGGTACTTATAGTTAGAAATTACCATTTAAAAAACCTTTGAAATTCACTGAAAAAAACATAGGTTTCAGGGACGTTATAGTTAGTTGGACATTTCACTTGTACAAAACCGGAGAAATTTGGCCATTATAGTTAGTTGAACTAACTATAACTCGCAACCACGTAAGGCACTGCTGATTATGTCAGATATTACATCATTCATGACATGGTCAGTGACATCGCTGATTACATCATCCACGTGATAATCCGATGCACCTCTTCATATCCTAATATAACCTTTGATACACCTACTCTAAAATACAGACTAACATGTTCGAAACCATACACACACCAATACCAGTTACTATATACCCACTCACTGATTCCTAGGTCTACACATATATCTACTCATTCACCCATACAGTCACTCATACATGCAGTCACTCATCAATACAGCACTATCATATGCATTCATACACCTATACAGACACTCACATACCGCCACTCATCCATAGAATTATTCACACACTTAGTCAGTCATGCAAAGAATCAATCACACTCCCATTTACCTATACACGTATACACACACCACCTCACTTATTCATACAGATACACATTCTTATTCTCCTATACAATCACTGATACAAGCACACACTCATCCATACAGCCACTCTCACAATCACTCACTCTCACATACAGTCATTTATATACTCCAACACAAACATATACTGCCTTTTACATATGTAGTTACTCACACATGTACCACTGAGACATCCATTCACTAACCACCACACCCATACACACACTCACCCACCCACACAGCCTTTCACAGATGCACTCCTGAACCCATACACCCAGTAAATCACCCACTCACACATCTATGCATAGTTACACACACCCACCCACACAGACACTCAGGCACCCATACAGATACGCAGACAAGCAATCAATAACCCATATAGACACTCATGTAGCTACTCACTGATCCAGGCAGCCACTTACATACCAACTGACAAACTAATACAAACATTCACAAAGATTAGTCACTAGCGCATGCATTCAGTGCGCCACATTTAATCACTCACTTATACGGTCAGTCACACACCTACTAAATCATCCATTCAGAAACTTATACACCCACTCATTCTTCAATACACATTGACATCTCAAATGACATCACCGATAACATCATCCAGTGGCTGTGTGTTTCTGTAAAGTTTAAATATGTTTATATATGTATATTTATAAAACATATTTAAACTTTGCAGAAACACACAGCCACTAGATGATGTAATCAGTGACGTCATTTGAGATGTCAAGGTGTATTGAAGAATGAGTGGGTGTCTGCTGATGTCAGATATTACATCATTAAAGACATGGTCAGTGACATCACTGATGACATCTCAAATGACATCACCGATTACATCATCCACTGGCTGTGTGTTCCTGCAAAGTTTACATATGTTTTATATAAAATATATTTAAACTTTACAGAAACACACAGCCACGGGATGATGTAATCGGTGATGTCATTTGAGATGTCATCAGTGATGTCACTGACCATGTCTTTAATGATGTAATATCTGACACCTGCAGCAGTACATTGTGTGTGCACGAGTTATAGTTAGCTCAACTAACTATAACAGCCGTATTTCTCTGGATTTGTATGAGTGAAAAGTCCTACTAACTATAACCTATAACGTCCCTGATACCTGTGTTTTTTCAGTGAGTATATATATATATATATATATATATTGTTAACACCTTTCTGAGGAAAGATTTGAGTCGCACACTCATCGCGTTTCTTTTCAGCTGATTTATTAAAAGCTCTGTGTCAGTTCCTAATGCATTTCGACCGTGCAACGGTCTTCTTCTGAGGAGGAGCTCGGCCCATCTAAAGGGGCAGTGCTGCAATTACCTTGACCATATCGGTGCTTCAGTCCATTGTCCAGCCCATCAATGGGCGTATATTTAACAGCGAGCATCCTGGTCACTGTAGTTGCTTTGCCGCCGATGATGATTTCCCTTCAATGGGAGATGAATTTTGCCAAGTTCTTATGCTGACGCGATTCCCCAACAGTTCTTTTTCGTAACTGCTGGGACCTCTACCATAGTCCAGTCCATGGTGGCTGCCGCTGCCCTGTTGCCTTGCGGCGGGAAACTCAGACGGTCAAATTCAGGCAGTTGCGGCGCTCTTCTGGGCGGTGCGGTATTCCACGGCCAGACCAAGCCGTTATAAACTGTTAACACCTTTCTGAGGAAAGATTCGAGTCGCACACACATCGCGTTTCTTTTCAGCTGATTTATTAAAAGCTCTGTGTCAGTTCCTAATGCATTTTGACCGTGCAACGGTCTTCTTCAGAGGAGGAGCTCGGCGCATCTAAAGGGGCAGTGCTGCAATTACCTTGACCATATCGGTGCTTCAGTCCATTGTCCAGCCCATCAATGGGCTTATATTTAACAGCGAGCATCCTGGTCACTGTAGTTGCTTTGCCGCCAATGATGATTTCCCTTCAATGGGAGATGAATTTTGCCAAGTTCTTATGCTGACGCGATTCCCCAACAGTTCTTTTTCGTAACTGCTGGGACCTCTACCATAGCCCAGTCCATGGTGGCTGCCGCTGCCCTGTTGCCTTGCGGCGGGAAACTCAGACGGTCAAATTCAGGCAGTTGCGGCGCTCTTCTGGGCGGTGCGGTATTCCACGGCCAGACCAAGCCGTTATAAACTGTTAACACCTTTCTGAGGAAAGATTCGAGTCGCACACACATTGCGTTTCTTTTCAGCTGATTTATTAAAAGCTCCGTGTCAGTTCCTAATGCATTTCAACCGTGCAACGGTCTTCTTCAGAGGAGGAGCTCGGCGCATCTAAAGGGGCAGTGCTGCAATTACCTTGACCATATCGGTGCTTCAGTCCATTGTCCAGCCCATCAATGGGCGTATATTCAACAGCGAGCATCCTGGTCACTGTAGTTGCTTTGCCGCCGATGATGATTTCCCTTCAATGGGAGATGAATTTTGCCAAGTTCTTATGCTGACTCGATTCCCCAACAGTTCTTTTTCGTAACTGCTGGGACCTCTACCATAGTCCAGTCCATGGTGGCTGCCGCTGCCCTGTTGCCTTGCGGCGGGAAACTCAGACGGTCAAATTCAGGCAGTTGCGGCGCTCTTCTGGGCGGTGCGGTATCCCACGGCCAGACCAAGCCGTTATAAACTGTTAACACCTTTCTGAGGAAAGATTCGAGTCGCACACACATCGCGTTTCTTTTCAGCTGATTTATTAAAAGCTCCGTGTCAGTTCCTAATGCATTTCGACCGTGCAACGGTCTTCTTCAGTGGAGGAGCTCGGCGCATCTAAAGGGGCAGTGCTGCAATTACCTTGACCATATCGGTGCTTCAGTCCATTGTCCAGCCCATCAATGGGCGTATATTTAACAGCGAGCATCCTGGTCACTGTAGTTGCTTTGCCGCCGATGATGATTTCCCTTCAATGGGAGATGAATTTTGCCAAGTTCTTATGCTGACGCGATTCCCCAACAGTTCTTTTTCGTAACTGCTGGGACCTTTACCATAGTCCAGTCCATGGTGGCTGCCGCTGCCCTGTTGCCTTGCGGCGGGAAACTCAGACGGTCAAATTCAGGCAGTTGCGGCGCTCTTCTGGGCGGTGCGGTATTCCACGGCCAGACCAAGCCGTTATAAACTGTTAACACCTTTCTGAGGAAAGATTCGAGTCGCACACACATCGCGTTTCTTTTCAGCTGATTTATTAAAAGCTCCGTGTCAGTTCCTAATGCATTTCGACCGTGCAACGGTCTTCTTCAGAGGAGGAGCTCGGCGCATCTAAAGGGGCAGTGCTGCAATTACCTTGACCATATCGGTGCTTCAGTCCATTGTCCAGCCCATCAATGGGCGTATATTTAACAGCGAGCATCCTGGTCACTATAGTTGCTTTGCCGCCGATGATGATTTCCCTTCAATGGGAGATGAATTTTGCCAAGTTCTTATGCTGACGCGATTCCCCAACAGTTCTTTTTCGTAACTGCTGGGACCTCTACCATAGTCCAGTCCATGGTGGCTGCCGCTGCCCTGTTGCCTTGCGGCAGGAAACTCAGACGGTCAAATTCAGGCAGTTGCGGCACTCTTCTGGGCGGTGCGGTATTCCACGGCCAGACCAAGCCGTTATAAACTAATAACACCTTTCTGAGGAAAGATTCGAGTCGCACACACATCGCGTTTCTTTTCAGCTGATTTATTAAAAGCTCCGTGTCAGTTCCTAATGCATTTCGACCGTGCAACGGTCTTCTTCAGAGGAGGAGCTCGGCGCATCTAAAGGGGCAGTGCTGCAATTACCTTGACCATATCGGTGCTTCAGTCCATTGTCCAGCCCATCAATGGGCGTATATTTAACAGCGAGCATCCTGGTCACTGTAGTTGCTTTGCCGCCGATGATGATTTCCCTTCAATGGGAGATGAATTTTGCCAAGTTCTTATGCTGACGCGATTCCCCAACAGTTCTTTTTCGTAACTGCTGGGACCTCTACCATAGTCCAGTCCATGGTGGCTGCCGCTGCCCTGTTGCCTTGCGGCAGGAAACTCAGACGGTCAAATTCAGGCAGTTGCGGCGCTCTTCTGGGCGGTGCGGTATTCCACGGCCAGACCAAGCGGTTATAAACTGTTAACACCTTTCTGAGGAAAGATTCGAGTCGCACACACATCGCGTTTCTTTTCAGCTGATTTATTAAAAGCTCCGTGTCAGTTCCTAATGCATTTCGACCGTGCAACGGTCTTCTTCAGAGGAGGAGCTCGGCGCATCTAAAGGGGCAGTGCTGCAATTACCTTGACCATATCGGTGCTTCAGTCCATTGTCCAGCCCATCAATGGGCGTATATTTAACAGCGAGCATCCTGGTCACTGTAGTTGCTGAATGAGTGGGTGTCTGCTGATGTCAGATATTACATCATTAAAGACATGGTCAGTGACATCACTGATGACATCTCAAATGACATCACCGATTACATCATCCACTGGCTGTGTGTTTCTGCAAAGTTTTACATATGTTTTATATAAAATATATTTAAACTTTACAGAAACACACAGCCACGGGATGATGTAATCGGTGATGTCATTTGAGATGTCATCAGTGATGTCACTGACCATGTCTTTAATGATGTAATATCTGACACCTGCAGCAGTACATTGTGTGTGCACGAGTTATAGTTAGCTCAACTAACTATAACAGCCGTATTTCTCTGGATTTGTATGAGTGAAAAGTCCTACTAACTATAACCTATTAACCTATAACGACCCTGATACCTGTGTTTTTTCAGTGAGTATATATATATATACATATATATATATATATACATATATATATATATATATATATATATATATATATATATATATATATATATATATATATATATATATATATATATATATATATATACTCCACCAAGTTTGCTGCTTAGGCGGTTCCCTTCCTATTAGTGTTGGCGCCACCAGTGGTAACAGCAACCACCAATTATCGTAGGATTTCTCACTGCAAACCATAAATGTAGCTCATAATAAGTGGCGGCACACCAGAAGACAGCACAACAATTTATTGTGCACTCAAAAACCAAGGACGACGCATTTCGGTGTTAGCCTTTGTCAAGTTGCTTCCTGTTCCCCAACTTCCCATAGAAATAGTTTACAAAGTTGCCTAACTTAGAAGAAATACTACTATTGCTGTACACTGTGGTATCATCAAGAAAATTACATTCTTGTATACAATTTTTGTGAATACATGAAAACATAAAAACAAAAGCATTATATTTCATTACAATTTCTGTCATTGCATGTACTTGAATTATATGTCAGCCTATTGTATATTACACTGTGTCATCTTGTAGCGAACATAGCGATTCTTAGCCACGCCTTCTATGTACAATATCGGGCAAATGTCTGGTTTGGCTCGAGCTGGATTGTGCACACGTATGTGATCATTATGACATTATATTTCACTACAATCTCTGTCATTGCATATGCTCAAATCTTACATGCTTCTGTTGTATATTATACTATGTCATCTTATAGCGATCATTGCGTTTCCTAGACTCGCTTTCTATGAACAATGTCGGGCAAATGTCCTGCTAGGCTCGAGCTGCGCTTATGCACACTTCTAAAATCAATGGCACAATTTTCAATAAAATAATAGGCGCAGCGCTAATCCATACTATTGAGCCAGTATATTCATAGAAGACGTGCACAGTGTGCAGTATATATTTATGGCAACATATTTATAGGAATGCGGGGAACGGAGTGCATCCTAAGTGTTTTTTAGTGATATTTGTTAGGTGAAGTAAAAAAGTGCAAAGTGCATAATTGACATTAATTGTGAATTTACTGATGGTTTAAGGAACATCATTATCCACTCTAACAATAAAGAAGAATCGGAATCTCCAATGATTCCACTTTTATACATGCAGCTCCACAATTGTGGTATAATGCTCATTATTGACCCAGCCGGGAAAATATTGCTCTGCATTAAAGTAGTGATGAGTGTTCCATAAAATGTGAAAATGTGATCATAACCAAGATATTAAAATCCATTTAAAAATTCACATCATTTTTAAGAGGATAGCAGCGCTACAGGTATTTCATAGGGAAAATTTAACGGCCTATATGTGTGGCCAATTCCTCACCACTGTTGAGACCATTGGGCACCTTACTATTAATTTCCAAAATGAATCTAGATTCCAGAATCCTGAGATGTTTCTCACGGTCCCCTCCCCGTATATGTCCGGGTATTCTGTCAATGCCAAAAAATTGTAGACTGCTGTTATTGCTGTTATGCTGTTCTGAGTAATGGCGCGCCACAGGATAGTTATGGTCACGGTTGGATATGGCACGTAAATGTTGGAGAATTCTTTGTTTCAGGGGGAGTTTCGTACTGCCCACGTAATGGAGCCCACAGGGGGATTCCAGTACGTAGATAGTGAAATCACTGTTGCAATTAATCGGTTGGGTTATGGCCTTTCTCTGATTGGTACCTGTTCTATATTCTTTACAGTTTTTACCATTGCGGCAGGCTTTACATGAGCCACAGGTGGTAAATCCATTAGGTGTCCTCAACCACTGTGCATTTGTCTCTTCTGGGGGATAACTATGGACTAAACGATCCCGCAAGGATCTGGCACGTCTGAACGTAACTTGGGGAGCTGCTCCTATTAGTTGACCTATTATAGGGTCTGCAGCTAGCAAGTTCCAGGGTTTTATATATATTGTATATATATATATATATATATATATATATATATATATATTAGAAAGGTTTTCTTTTAACAGTGTTTACTAGCTTAGCATAGCTTCCATAAAGATTGGCATTAGTCCTGTTTACACAGTGTATAAGCTCTTAGTAATAAAGTACTCATCGCCAATCTTTACAACATCAAAATGTATACAGTTTAGCCTTTTTTGTATTTTTTTTTCTACTTTTCCTTCCTTCCATTATAGGGAGACATATCAAACAAACAGCGGACAGAACTAAGTAACCACTATACTAAAACTTCCCCCGTTGTTCTACTGATTATGAGAAAACAACCAGTCCACTCTTAGTATGTCATCCAGAGGCATATTTTACATTATTCTAGTCATGTCACTATACCCCCCACATTAAAAGTCCACTCATAGATGATATAATGAACCATTCCAAGAAGAGTAAAAAAGCAAGTATGCCTTAGGAGTCTAAGAAATCAACGTGCATTTTAAAATACCGAAGGAATCTACAGTGGGCACTCTTTATCTTTAGAGTGCGTCTTCAGAGATTCAATCATATTGCATCCCATCTATGTGCAATAAAAATTGTCCTCATTAAGTTATTGTGCAATTGAAGGGAGGATTGTTTTTGTCCAAATCATTGTGGCATTATGTTTTGCCAAGATTATAGCAAGAACCAAAAACCGTTCCCGATGACAACAGGATTTTTGAACTACAGCTAAGACAGTCCACGATGCCCAGCCTACTATTTGTGGTACAGCGACGACCACCTGCTACACTTTCCTGCTCCGCGCAGCTCCTTCCACCATTAACGTGACTCTTTGTGCTGGACTTTAAAGATAACTTTTCAGCTGGACCAACCTGGACCCCATATCCAACCAGCACTCCGCTGCAGTGGTCCTGAACTTACGAATACCTTGTGGTCTCGCTCGACCAGATAGCAACGAGTGGCACTATTTTCACTGAAATCTTTAAAATTGCAGATCTCTGGCTCTACTAATTGAATTTTTGTCATTTTGATCTTGATTTATTTATTTAATGATGCTCTATGTTTCTACATTTGTGTGGGATTTTTCTTGTGTGGTGTTTTTATTTTATTACTGCTTAAAGTGCTGCACAGGTGCGGCCGGCACCAATCAGAGGTATGGGAGTCAGAGCAGGAAGGGGGAGAATGCATGAGGCAGGGGGGAGGATGCAGGAGAGAGGGAGGACGCACTGGAACCAGCTGGTCGAAAGTTAAATTGGAAATTAAAAACGTACCTTTTCACCGCTTTCTCACCCATCTCTCCTCCTAGTCCTCCCTCGCTCGGCCACAGGAAGCATAAGGATAAGGAGAAAACAGCATAGGAAATGAAAACCCCTAAATCGCTCATACCTGCTACAAATACTGGTCAAATGTCCCACCCTGGGTGAGGTTACATCTGGTGATATAAGGCAAATTAGCTTTACAACAAATTTGGAATGAAATGAGGTGACAAAGGTCCTCTTCTTTTCCGAATGTGTAAAAAACATGAAATAGTGGAAAACAAAAAGTTAAATAAAGGCAGAACGGACATTTTTATCAGTGCGACCGGACCCAGTATCGTCAATGGCAATGTATTCCATCGAGCAAACATTACCTGAATCTTCAGTAGAAGGGGATCAAAATTTAGCCCATACAAATCTTTAACTGATGTTGAAAAAAAAACCTCCAAGATATCTCTTAGACTTAGTATTAATACAACTTTGTATGTCAGGATGCAGTTCCGGATTCCTCTCCCCACATACCAAGATTTCCGTTTTCTTTTTATTGATACTGTATCCCCCCAGGGTTTCAAATTCCTCAAAGATCTGAAATACTCTAACTTGGGAGCGTAATTCAGGTTTGATCAGAAGCATAATGTCATCTGCGTATAATTTAATCTTAGCCATTGATGGAATCGGGGGAAGAATATCCGCGCAGTTCCTCATTGCGACTGCCAATGGTTCGATAAAGAACACAAAGAGAACTGGCGATAATGGGCAGCCTTGCCTTGTTCCATGTTTAACTAGAATTGACCCAACCATTGCAGTATTTATAATAACATTGGTTTTAGCATCTGTATAAAGATTCCGAATTAAAGTAATGATTTTGCCCGGAATACCAAAATGCTCCAAAATAATAAACAGTGTCTCCCATACCACCAAATCAAAAGCTTTGTCTGCATCTAATAACAAAACCAAAGTAGGAATCCCTTGGGTCTCAAAATAATCTAAAGCTTCAATCAAATAATGAGTGTTTGTGATCAATTGCCTACCGGCGATGAAACCATTTTGATCCGGATGATTCAAATCTGTTGTGAATTGATTAAATCGTATTGATTGAAGTTTTGTTGCAATTTTGTAGTAAGAGTTTAATAAAGTTATGGGTCGATAAGAATTTGGATCTTTAGTATCCTTCCCCTTCTTCAGAAAACTCACCACAGTGCCCTCCTGAAAAGAGTCTGGTATTGAGCCGCCCCCCAACATAGAATTCAATATTTGGAGGAGTAAATCAGAAAAAGCGCCCCAAAAAACTTAAGAAAACTCCACAGGCAGGCCATCCGGGCCCCAGGCCTTGACATTTGGTAGCTCCTTAACAACTAATTCTAATTCTTCCATGGAGAATGAGCTTGCCATTGTCAATTGTTCAGTCTGAGAAAGAGTGGGTAATGTAAACAAGTTACTAGCTTTCGATGGTCTATGCTATGTTGCTGACTATAGATGTTATTGTAATGACTGAGGATTATATTTCCCATTTTAACCGTGTCTACTATGTCTATATGGGTGAGTGGACACTTTAATCCTCTTATTAGGTTAGCCGCAGCTTGCTCTCTGACCTGCCAAGCTAAAATCGTCTCCGTAAAGTTGGTTTCTTCGTATGTTTTCTGGGATTGTCTTCGAAAGTTCTCACTTTGGGCATAGTAATTCGCACTGAGTTCCCGTTTTGCCTCATCTAGTTGATGTTGATTACTGATAGATGGGTTAAGATGCCTTAAATTGTTTAACACTTGAATTCTTTGTTCGAGTGAATTCTTCTTAAATCTAGCTGCTTTAAGTATAGCTGCATCCTTGCCTATCACGAATCCACGGATGAAAGCTTTTAGAGCATGCCAGACAATATTGAGTGGTGCTGACTCAATATTACGAGAAATGAATTCTCTGATCTCTGTTCTCAAAGAGTCAACCCATATCTCGTCATACAGATATTGTTTGTTAAACACCCACCGTTTAGGATTTTTTTCAATTTTCCCTAACGAAAACTCAATGACTAACATTGCGTGATCAGACAACCCATTATGCAGAGTCCTCTGCTGATTAAAGTTAAGTTGTCTGGAAACCAGAAAAAAATCAATCTTTGAGGAGGACTTAAATATCCCTGACCAGCATGTACATTCTTTTTTAGCCAGGTAAGGTGTTTGCCATGGATCACAGAGCTCGAGCGTTGTTATATAGTTAAGGATAGTTTTCAGCGATTTTGGTTTGGGCTATTTTCTTGACTTGGAAGTAGAATCCAAAATTGAATTAACCACATCCATGCAAGAGATTTTCCCTTGCTGTGCTGTCAATCAATCAATCAATCAATCATTGACACTTATAAAGCGCGCTACATACCCGTAGGGTCTCAAGGCGCTGGGGGGGGGGGGGTGCCGCTACTGCTCGAACAGCCAGGTCTTCAGCTTCTTCCTGAAGGAGAGGTGGTCTTGGGTCAGGCGCAGGTCAGACGGGAGGGAGTTCCAGGTCTTGGACAGCAATAAAAACGGGTGTGGTCATGACGAGCTCAGCTCATCATGAGCACAGGAGCACTGTGCTGCATGACGAGCTGAGCTCGTCATGAGCATGGAAGGGGTTAATAAGAATATTAAAATCCCCTCCAATGATAACGTATCCTACCACCGTCAATAGAGATTGAAACAAATCTTCATAAGCTCTAAAGTTATCTTCTACTGGCGCGTAGAAACTTACAAAAGTGATGGGTCTCTGCCTATTTTTAATTTTACATGTAGCCCAACACCAACGCTCTGAACCACCATCCTCAAAATGCATACTTTCAGCGTGGATATTCTTATTTAAACAGATCGCAATCCCTCTCTGAGATTCTGTAATCGAAGAGAAGCCTCGGTACGAGGCCCAGCTCTAAACATTGAAAACTCGGCCAGCTTTAAAGATCATATGTGTGTTTTCTGTAACAATATTACCGAGGGATTTTCAGTCTTAATCCACGATTCTATGGCCCGCATTTTCTTTTTATTGTTTAAGCCATTAACATTAAATGATACTATTTTCAGTAGCTCTCTATTGGACATCAGGAATAAGTTCCATATTCTTCACCCAACTCTCTCCCTTAATATTTTTAGTTAACCCTAGATCTACAACGAAAGAAATAATAAAACAGAAAATCACAGAGGACTCCATTTTTTCATTGCTTTTCTTCCCTGAACCACCCCCTCTCATCCCCTTCCCTCCCCATCGTGCTCCTACCCATGCCCCCATCCCCTCAACCTGTGGCCCTTCCTTCCTTCCTTCCTTCCCCACGCCAGCCACAGAACCCTACCCCCTAACACTTGGGTGTCCTGTTGTTACACCCCTTGGGCCCTGGGACCCCTCCTCTTCCCCTCCACCCCCGCAATAACCCATGAATGGGTCCAGAAAAGACGAACGAGCAACTCCCTTTGATACTCCCAATACCTAACGGTCCTAAAATCTTATTCTTATTTGGATAAACCTTAGCTATAGAAAAAAACACTTCATTTCTAGCCAAACATTATAAGTAATAAGGCGGAAACTTTTTTCTCTCTTTCACCCCTCATGTCCATGTGAAATTTCCTTCAGTAGGTCTTGTGCTTCATCCAAATCGGATAGCATATAGAATGTACACTTCACCATTACTTTCTGTTTGGATTGCTGAGCAATCATAGCCTGGGCACCGTTTGCTTTAAATAGATGAAGGATTTTCACAAACTCTTTCCTCCTACGTGCTGCGGCAGCGGACATATCAGAAAAGATTTTTCACTTAGTTGTCTCATTCACAGGGAATTGTCCTTGCTGAATTGCTTTAGATAGAATGGTTTCTTTCATCCGGGAGTCTGAAACATTTAGCAGAATTGTACGTGGTAATGTGGAATTAGGAAAAGGTTGGGCCGGTACCAGGTGCGCTCTGGTTATCGTTAAGTCCCCTTCATATTCTGGAATTACTTTATGTTTTAAAAAGGAAGTCACCCACTGCACCGTGTTGGATCCCTCTAACCCTTCAGGGACTCCAACTATTCGGAGGTTCGATCTTCGGGTATAAATTTCCAAATCGTCCAGTTTTATTTCAAGTGCCCTTCTGCTCCTATCGATCACTTTGACATCTTTTTTAACCTCCATCATCTGATCCTCCTGGATTGAGATTCACGTCTCAGCTTCTTGAAGTCAAAGTGGAAAGCTGGGTACTGAGTCCTCGATCTTCTCCAGGCCAGTTCAGCTTTTTGGAATCTTTTCAGCTCCCGCACCTCATCCAGAATTAAGTTCAACATATCCTTTACTGTCATCTGGATTTCACCTGCTGACTCAGTATTCATATCCAGAATGGGACTAAATGGTTCAAATAAACATGTAGAGTGGGTGTCCACAACCGATGGTGAGGGCGACTTCCTTAGTCTTGATTGAACAGTTATTTCTTCAGAAGCGGTTCCAGATCCCGATTGATTACAGCCTTGTAATATTTCTACACTCTCTGAATCATCTCCCCTCTGCACTGTCAGCAATGATGTTTGTTCATCTTGGTGAAGAATCAGAGCAGGCACTGAGATGCTATTAGGCCCCGGATAGCACATTATAGAAGGCTCTGCAAGAACAGACTTAGTAATGACCGATGTTTCTGGTAATTGAATGGGTGCCGATGAAGTGGCTGGTTGAGTAGCCCCTGGTTGACTAGCCCCAAAATTGCAGTCTGTATGTGACCAATTTTGAACAGGACTACTAATAGAGTGTATGCTGGATTTTTTAACAAACAAGGGAAATTGTTTTGATCCTTTAAGCGAACCAGCCATTTTATCTTTTTTAACCTCATTTGTGCCGTCGTGATCGGAATGAGTAAGTTGCGCAGATTGAGCAGGTTGAACAGCATCCGGATCGGTGTTTGACATCATTGTTTTCCTCAGTACTGAGGTTTTTACGGTGCTGGTTTGATTGAGCTGTTCGGTGGAGGGTCCCTCTCGCTCATCTGTACTTTCAGAGGACTCCTTACCAGTCAACTTAGCAGCATCTTTCACTTCCTTAGCCTGTAGCCGCCTAGCTTTGGCTTTAATCCGAGCATTAAGGAGCTTGCCCATATTATCAAGGAGTTCTGTACACTGCTCTTCTTGGTCCTGTGCCTCCCTCTACAGGGGAACAAAATCGCTCCTAGAGATGTTAAAGTTCTTTTTTCCCCTCAGCTGAGGTCAGATGAACTGTAACTTATTCTTCTCCTTATACCTCCCAAGTTCTTTTCACTTTTCACTTTTCCCTAAAGATTCCCTTCATCTGTTAAGCGGAATCAGGGGCCTTGGGGTACTTATAGTGAGGGAGGGAGGGGGCCGTCTCCAATACAGTCAGCTACACAACTGTTGGTTTTGTAGCAATAGTACCAATAGTTTTTAAAGTTTTCTTTTTGTTTTCTCTTAGATATCTGGCATTAACCACTAATTTACGAATATGTCCTCGGATGCGTTCGCCTTAAGCATGGGACCAACGCAGGGATGCCAGAAACAGAGTCAGCAGTGAAGAAGCAAGAAGTGAGAAAAAACCCCAGTGAGACATCAGCAAG
This sequence comes from Lissotriton vulgaris, assembly GCF_964263255.1. Taxonomy (NCBI): domain Eukaryota; kingdom Metazoa; phylum Chordata; class Amphibia; order Caudata; family Salamandridae; genus Lissotriton; species Lissotriton vulgaris. Next base: position 255,477 of record NW_028254072.1, read on the forward strand.
GTATCCGAGGTCGTCTGCAGCAAATACCACTCCCCGGAGAGCCTCGGACTTTCACTGCAGCTCTCCGCTCACCTGCTCACAGCTGCTACGTGGCTTGTTTTCCAAAGAAAAAATAACTCGCACAAGTTATTTCAGACTCTGCTTCGGCTTCGGCATCCCCGATAGAAAGAGCCCGATAGAAAGGGCTTGCGGCGCCGCTTCTTCCTCCGCTTTCCTTTCCGCAGAACAGGACAGGTTCTAAACGCCAACACGCCAGCAACACCAGCAGCCATCCGCCATCAGCATCAGTATCGACATCGGAGGGTGGAGCAAAGATCCCAGGTGACTACGGGGAGGCATGGAGCTCCGCCATGCCTCCAGATAGAACACTCTTGATGAATAACCAAG